>NC_056729.1:1875903292-1875936254 GCF_019279795.1 Protopterus annectens | reverse complement strand
ATATATATATATATATATATATATATATATATACACACACACACACACACACACACACACACACACCTACCAACTCCGAGATACATCTCTAACTTGACATACTGTAGTGCACTCCTTACTACAAAACCGTTCTCACTAACCTCTTTCAATCCTTACATCTACTACTCTCCTGTTCACCCTTTCCACTATACAAGTGCCCCCTCAGTCTAGCCCCTTTGCTTCTTTTGCAACATTACTCTAAATTTTATTCTGTGGATGTATACAATTGATCTTTGTTTTTTTTTTTTTTTTGCTGTTACGTTCTTGTCCCATCTGAAAATGCACACTGTCCAACAGAACCGACCCGGTCAGCAAGATGTAAATAATGTAGATATTAAAGTGGCTATGAGGGCTAACTTCTTAAAAGAAAACCCATGTGTGGACTGCAAATGGCTGCCATTTATAAACACACATCAATGAAAAAGTCCATTATGTTACTAACTGTTGCTTAGCTAAATCTCCTGTCTGCAAGGTGAAAAAAGATCCATAATTTACTGTTTACATACACTGTATCAATGAGTGAAAAACCTGTTCAAACAGCTTTAATGTCCGAAAGTTATGGGTTCTATCCCTACCCAAGTCACTTGGGATCATGTTTACTGCAGTGCAGCACTCCATGTTTGGTGGGGGGGGGGGCAGGGTATGCTACAGTATCTGTGAGGTTTTGCCCTTAAGATGAGATGTTAAATTGTGGTCCCACCTTGCCTGTTCTAGTTGAAGTTCAGGGATATATTAAATATTCCATAACACTTGTACACAAAAAGCAAAGGATTTTCTTGGCATCATGGCCACTTCCTCTATACAATGTAGCCGTGACAGATAACCTTTCCTACAACAAATGCCATACAGTCAGTTGGATACATGTTAAACTGAAATAAATATTCTGGTTTTGAGAATTTTTATTAGGACAGAATTCACAGGTTTAGCATTCCCACACTTTTCTTGATGACCTATGACCTGATGATCTGAAGTCATTAACAAGCTAATCTCCTGCTAGTTAACACAATTACAGTTAGCAAATGCAGAATACTTTTCACTTCTTCTTTTGGCTTTCCCCGGTTAGGGGTCGCCACAGCGGATCACCCTGTCTGCTCATGACTGGCAGTTGAGTTTTATGGTGTCGAGTTGCCAGCCTGGCGCCCAACCTTCCATAGAAGGCACACAGACTCACACACACTCTCGCACACTCACACAGGCACATGCCTAATCCACCTCTTCCAATACCAGAAACAGGAAGGATTTTGTGTGCTGAGCAGTTTCCTTTAATATAGGACACAGACAGGTGTTGCACTGGAAGGCCTGCACACACCTTCAGAAACTTTGCTGTCAAAAGTTTACATTGTGCTGCATCTTTTCAAGTATGGTTCACATCCTCCATCATGATGCAAATTTGCCTTCTTCTGGTAGTACCCAGGACCTCAGTGGCATAGCAAGTCAAATCTTGTTAATGTCTGCACTTTAAAGTTTTATGAAAGGAACGCAGACATGATTACATTTCTGACATGAACCAACAGCACACTAGAAAATGTTTTCTTAACAACAATGTGCAACAGGAAAAGGGAAGGGAAGTTGACAGTTTTTTACTTTTACACATTTCCAAGCCAAGAGAGGACAGTGATTTTCTGGGGACTTGAAAGCAATCACTAGCCTACTATGACTTGTCTTCATAACGTTAAACAGGTTAATGGCATTCACACTAGTTACAACTGCTTGCACGTCCTTATCTTGAAAGGCATGCTAACTGCATGCAAGCATATACGCACATGCACACACACGTGAATGCATGCACCACACACAGACTCTTCATCACTTATAACACAGCACCTCAGTCCCATAATAAAAGGTGATGATTTTCAACTTTATGCCACCTTCTGAAAGTACTACCACTTTAAAAATCTTGCCTTGCACATATCAAAATGTTATTTTTTACTGCCGCAGGACTCCATGAATGTTTCAGCAAAACAACCAATTCAGATTTTTGCTTTTTGTCTCATCAAGGGTCTCACCTGCCTTCCTTGCCATTAAACAAATATGGAGGGATTGTTAGAGGCAGAAGTCTCCACTTACAAAATACTAACCCAAAAACCATCATGCAGGACCAATTCAGTACTGTATTTTCACAAGGCAGGCAGGCTACAGTTGTTAAGTAAATGCAAAAAAAACAACCTTTTTTTACATTTATTAGCAAAAATTAAGCAACATGTCTAAGTAAATAAACACCTGAAGGCAAACACCACTTCCTTTTTAAAGCCATGCATGTTATCCTATACTATGGGATAATGTAAAGGGTAGTCCCTGGTTAGCTAAAGCTTCCACAACCTTAAAGCTGATGACTGTTGATCCAAAAATGGGGCTTAGAAGTGCAAACATTTTCCCACATTCACCAGAATTCCTCTGCAAATACTGTAAGGTGCAACCAGATTATAAGACAGATGTTTGGTTATATGTCACTGTGCCTAGTGAAATGAAAAACTCCAAACAGCCTAACACACAGACAATTGTTTAAGTGTCAAAAGTCTAAATCTGATGAAGTAAACGGAATTAGCCTCTGACATTAGGAATATATAAGAAACGGCAGCAACCAGGCTCACTGACAAGTAACAAACAGCAGAAAATAATAATAATAATACGCAGACAATGCTGTGACATCACGGCAGTGGACATTAACACCCAAACATTTCATGCCATGCTACAGATGAAGTAGCAGGGAATAAATAACACACAAATACAGTAATAAAAACTGTTTTGTTACCAGCAATTAAGGAGAATGGGTAATGATCTAGTATAAACACTCTGATTTGTAACATTTCCGGCACTGCAAGCTATAACCACAACCACATTAATGAATAAGAAAAAGGTTTGGATAGAGTAAACAATGTCAGTTTTAGACTTCAGTTGACAGCGCTGCAGAGACTATGACACACATGATGATGGACATGCATTAGTCAATGCACAACATCACAATGGATTTGTCTATGGAACTAACTTGGAGCTCTTCTTAGATGCCAACAGAAATGCAAATCAGAAAGCATGACAGGTGAATAAATTTAAGACAGGACAAATTTACAGAATGAGACAAAAGGCAGCTGAATCAGAGACTATTTACTGTGCACAGTAACCCCTTTTGACTATCTGAACAACAGCCCCAGTGTAGCACTTTCTACCATAAAGAAAAAAATTATAGCCCTGCTTCTAGGTCACAGGGTCAGTGGAAGGCAAAACTCGCCTATAGCCCCAAGATACACCCAGTCTTAGCTTCATGAGAAGGTCACAGGCCTAATATTACTATGAAACACAGAATCCAAACAGCTCTTTGAACTAACCATATCACAGAGTATCATACAGAAAACAGACAAACCCACAATTTTACATTCATTAGAAACATCTGCTCACCTTGAGATACATTTTTTTTCAAAAGCAACCTTCCAGCAACACACACTCCAAGCACTCCAGCCATTTCAGACATCCCCCCCCCCCCAAAGCAACCCACCTGAGATGATCGGACAGCCACCTATCACAACACTCCCTCAGCCATTCTGGCAGGCATCGTTACACTTACCCGGCTATACATGTGTCTTTTGGTCTGAGCCATGCTGCTTGTGTTGATAGCAGCACCTCTGCTGCTTCCTGCTTCACTGATCCACTATGTGCCTTTAATCGCTGAATGAAGCCATGGGTAACACTGGAAAAGCTAAGATTTCCAATCAGTCCTTCAGCTAGGAGAACACTGCCTAGATTTTCTTTTTGCTTGGCCTGTCCACTGTCCTGCACTTGTCAGACACAAGGCCAGCCAAGAGAAGCAGCTCAGACCAGACCAGCTGAAATGGGTAGATGTACAACAGTACAGTAGCTTGTCATAGGAAGAGCAAGCAGCTCTGCGCTACTGCTGCTGCTCCAGACTCCTGCTTATGTCTGTCAGATCTGCTGGGTCCTAATGCCCACCACACTCAGGAAAGAATAGGTTTTCTCTTTACGTGCCTTCCTGCATCCACAAGCATCTTAAACCAAAGGGAGTGATGCACAAAGGATGTCTTACATTGTCTTCTAAGGAAATGATGTATTGCATACATTTACAAAACATTTGGCCAATGAGAAATTGCCTAGCAATTATAAACCAGGTTTACTGGTGCTCCTGGCTGGTCTCTTGTAGCAAAAAAAAAAAAACATTTTACAATACCACAGCATCAGCATTTATTTCCACAGCAGACCCTCCATAATGAAGCATTAAACCAATAGGAAGGCAGTTCTAACAATGCTTAACATACCAACAAAAGGCATGTGCTGTATTCACACTGAAACAATAGAAAGACGCTGCTGTTACACTAAGGTAATAGAGTTTAAAATTCTCACTGCTGTTTCTGCATATTTCTGTTTTCCAACTATCATTTTCCCCTAACACCATCAGCTATCTCTTCAGCCACCAGTCAAATCGAGATTTTGACTGTAGATCACTTCAAGCATAAAAAGTACCTCCATGTTTACAGAACCCACATTCGGAGGTAACTTTGCTGAATCAAAGTAACAAAAGACAGCATTCCTAGATATAAATAGATATTTTTAAGGTTATGCCCTTGTCATGCGGAAGACAAACCATGACACAAACACATAAAAGCTTTTTCTGCTGGTGAACTTTCACTGGTGATTTTTCAGTTCCTCCTCCTGCAATATACAATCCCTGTTAAATTAAAACAAAGCTTTGTCACAGCTTGTTACTGCTTCTGTGGCGAGGATACATCCTGAGAAAGATCTATTTATACCAGTTATATTGTCTGTGTTCCTTATCTTCAATAATTTTATCTCCTAATCTGGACTAAGTAAGCAAAGGAGTTTTCTGTTTGAACACTGCTGTGCTGCTGAAATCTTGATGCAAAAACACACACACACACACACACACACACACACACACACACACACACACACACACACACACACACACACACACACACACACACACACACACACACACACACACACACTTGCGCAAGCAAACTGCTAATAGGTTTCACCCTGCGCAGTTCAGTGAACACAAATTAGAGGTACTGCCTCAAAGCACCTGTTCTCAAATTCACTTCCCAGCTGCAGAGCTTTGTCCTGGGTGTCCTACCTTTATCACTGTGGGCTCTTGGCTAGGTGCTTTGTTTTTTTCACACATCCCAAAGATGGTGAAACATCAAATCACCCATAAATATGGATACCGTGTGTGTGTGTGGGGGGGGGGGGGGGGGGGGCTGCAATGGCTATTCTATCCAGAATTAGTTTTGTTGCATTGCATAAATGACAGGATAGTTGTAAGTACTCCCATGATTCTGAACTACATTAAGCCAGTAATCGGGGAATGAAAGCTTCATCCTCGAGTTCTGAGTTTAAGTCCCATAGCCTCCACTTCAGATATGAGCAAGTCAGTTAACCATATGGTACGCCCACACCACCCCCCAGAGTGGTACATATGTCTACTTGGTTATCCTGATTAATAAAGTAAAAAATTAATGGCTAGTAGGTGTTAGGGGAGCACTAGCTGGCACAATCCCCAAGGAAAATGGAACTTTTAGGAGTCAGCTCCTTCTGATTTGTTATATGGTATCAGCAAACTGCAGAGATATTATTCTAAGTGCTTAATCATCAGTCCGTCACTCATTTGTTCCTTGTGCTGTACCCGCTGCTGCAGCTAATGATGGGAAACAGCCTTGTAGTACAGGTACTCTTTGACCACCAGTTCAAAAAACGAGTGAGTGCTGGAAGAGCACCAGTTATCCATGCAGTCACAGAAGGCAAATATTTTAATCCTGGGTCCTAGCAATCCCTGCAGCAGCTGACTGAGACCATTCCTCCATATTAGCCCTACTAGCACATACACTCATCACTGACTATAGCAAATCTTCACATTTCCTGGTGGATGTACAAGTCCCCGAAACTTTTCCCGACGCTTGCTATTACACGAGGCTTTTAACTGGCATCACTACTGCAAAGGATGAAGTTGCCATTAACCTTCCCTCCCTTCCTGGCTCTGCAAGTGTCCTGGTCACGAATAAATCCCAGGTTCTGGGTTGTCTCAGGGTTTTATCCCTCTATGCAGAACATATTCCAAATCAGAAAGTACCATTTCAAATTCTGGCTCCGAATACCGGCCCTCTGACTTGTGAATAAATAAATCAGGCAGCTGCACAGTGCAAGACACATCTCAGTTAGATAACCAGCCCACTATTTTCAATATGTTATTTTCTATACAGCAAAGCAAAAGCCACCGTTAAGCCAACACAGTGCAAGCAATCACTAAACAGTATTAATAAGGCTACCATATTCTAAATCTACTGCTCAGTTAAAGTAGGTGAATAATCAACTGCCCCTCTTTCGCACTCTCCCACAGCCATTAAAAATTCAGCAGTAATCACCCAGCTCTATAGCACAGAGAAAAAAAAGGCACCCAGACCATGATCCTGGTAATCGGCGTCTGATTAGCTGCTCTAGCACTTAAAGATTCAGATGGGGTAAGGAGAGGAGTGAAGAAGCAGAGCCTGCTCATCTCTCCAAGGTGGGAAGATTAGGACACCCATGCCTGGGCACACTCACAGATGTCCTACAGGTGGAAACCCTGGGCTCACAAGGGCTCTCTCTGCACTAGGGGGTAAAGCTGAGGCACGAACAACACACTGAAGACCTACATGTCTACTGCATGCCTCCATACAGAAGTCAAGGGCATACTCAGAGGCACTGGTCGACAGCAAGATGTTGACTCACCCTCCCAGCTACTCAGCTATTGCTTCTGAGGAACGAATAGGTCAACTGAGCAGCCAAGGAGGGGCAAAGTTTGATGGCAGCAGGAAGCAGACAAAATAAATGAGAATCAACTTCTCTTTGTGTGCGTTAAATTAAAGCAGACAAACATTTTGCTGCAGTTAAGTGTTCCATCTACATCCTTCTCGTCTGATCCATAGCAAACTAAAATACAACTTCTGCAATTAAGATACCTTCTATTCCCATCGTTATCAAAGTTTTGATTAATCACTCAAGCAATGGTTCTTTCTTGATTTCTTGCAATAGTGGCACATCCCTTTTAAAATAAAGCATTTTTTACTTAAATGGTCCGTCCATATTACTCATTACTCCACCTCTGTTAAAATGAAGTACAGTTTATCCTTGGGAATCTAGTGGTTTCTCCCTTGCACATGCAGTGCTGGATTCTTAGGAAAACAGAACAATTTGTAAGTTGCCACTCCCAATCCCCATCATTTCTACATCAGGCTTTCCATATACTCCCTACTGCTCCAAGCTCCTTGGGTCATCAGGTTTATAGTGGGAATATCCAGGTGTAACCATGCTGAAAGGGTCTACAGAGGAAGCACACATGTTATGCAAAGGTATGGCTCATCACAGCACCAGGAGGAGAGCAGAACAGCAGTTCTCACATTTGTTGGCTGGAAGATCACTTCTAGAAACCATCAGGTCTCACCAAGTGCTTAGGATATGTGTGTCGGTGGGTTCTGCACCCCTTGCAGGTCCAAGGACCTTACTTTTCTAAAAATGACATTACCTTACCCAATCACCCCAAAGGAATAATTTTATAGTCGTCTCTAGTCTCCACCAGGCACTTAAAGCAGTTTTCTCATGCTGCTCCTGTGTGCACATCCTTTATCCTTTTCTACAGAAAGAGACACACAGGAAAACTTACTTCCATTTCTCCTTGTCACCAGTCAGCACCTCTTACACATGGGCCGATAGTCATGCCAGGGCCATCTGGTCATAATTCAGGTTCCATCTTTCTATACCACATGGGCAGCAGAGCTGTTTTTCGTGTTGTTACAGGGGCTCTCTTCCCACTGACTCTGCCAACTCCCTGTTAAAATGAAACAAAGCTGTTTGCTGGTAACCTAGGGGCTTCTCTTTGTCACAATGTCGTATCCCTATTAAAATAAATCAAAACGTCACTCCAGTAGCTTAACTGCTCCTACCACCTTGTGCAGTTTAAGAGTCATAATAATAAAAAACAAAAGAAGTTATGTATTCATCATAACGTTCCATCTGTGTTGTCGACCTTCATTCATTCTTGACAAACGGGAATCGGTTCCAATCCTTGGAACCGGCTCAGCCATTATACAGCTCACGCCAGCCAAAAACTCTCGAGCCAAGTCTCTACCCACAACGCCCCATGTTCATTACCTCAGAGTTTGCAAAACTGCAGCAACATGAAGTGTCTAATATAATAACAATAATAATGACAATAATAATAATGGATAATGATAGAGAGGAAGCCATGTCCAAGGTAAAAATCCTAGCATAAGCCCAGACTAAGGGTACAATCCTCCAGGATATCTGAAAGGAAGGGGCAAGGAGAGAGGGATGTCAAGAATGTATGAAGATCGACATCACAGATGGAATGTTATGGTGAGTACATAATTTCTTCATGTGATGTTGTCAATCTTCATTTATTCTTGCCAGATGGGACAGAGTCCCCAGCTACCTATACCCTGGGTGGCCTCATGGAAAGCTATTCCTGAGAATCACAGAATCAAATGATGCTCTTCCCCTGGAGACCATATCCCATTTATAATGAGTGCTAAAAGTATGATGTGTTGTCCAAATGGCTGCAGCACATATTTCATCCAGGGAAGCCTTGCAATGAAAAACAGCTGAACTGGCTATCGATCTGGTTGAGTGTGCCATTACAGGAGCAGGTAACTCACTATTGTTATGGTTATAAATAAAGATGATGCAATCTCAGACATTTCGACAGGGTCACTGGTTTGCCAATCCTTGGCCCTGAAAAGGAAACAGTTGGTCTGAAGATCTAGCAGCCTTAGGCCTGCCCAGATAAAATCTCAGCTGTCTGCATAGCCGGCCTTAGGCATAGGCCAACTAGGCAGCCACCTAGGGTGCTGCTCTAGCAGGGGCACTTTTCCAGTATTTATTTGGTGTAGGTAGACCAGGAATGGGGCACTGTGTGGTGTGGTGGGGTGCCTAGGGCACCAGTTGACCTAAGGCCGCTCCTGGCTGTCTGTGAATGTCTAGCATATGTAGACAGTATTCACCTTTGTTAGAAAAATTTGGAAAGAAAACTGGAAAATGAATGGACTGGATTGATGTCCGATTCGAAGACCACCTTAGGAAGGAAGGATTAGTTCTCAAGGACACTCTAGCCTTATGGAAAATTATATATGGTATTTTGCACAAAGTGCCTGTATTTCTGAAACCCTTCTGGCAGAGGTAATGACTACTAGAAAAAGGGTTTTCCGGGAGAGGAATGAGTTAACAAGTGGCTGATGGCTCAAATGGAGGTAATATCAAATGCTGTAAAATGAATGTACGATACCACGATGGTAATGGATCCCTGAATGGGGGCTTTATATGAAGGAGTCCTTTAAGAAAAACTTTACATAAGCGATGGCAGATTACGGATTGGTCACCATAACTATTGTGAAAATTAGGGATAGCTGCTAGAGTAACTGTGACAGTACAGGCAGTTGCCCCTGGATTAAAAAGATCTGCCAAAACTTAAGATTTTTTCAACAGGAGTTGAAAAGGGATCAAGATTATTCTCAGAAGCCCAGAGAGAGAATCTTTTCCATTTGCTGTCATATAATTTCCTGGTGGATGGTTTATAAGAAGCTAGAAGAATTTTTCGGACAGGGCAAGTAATAGCCTGGCGATTACTGGAATTGGAGGAACCAAGCCATGATCTTGAGGGATTGAAGGTCCAGGTGTAAGAGCCCTTGGGGGTGTGAAAGTAGATCTAGAGCTGGGTCCAGAATCCAAGGTCGATGAATCAATTAAGTCCATAGGAAGGGAAACCAAACCTACCTGGGCCAGAACGGAGCAATGAGGATTACTCTGGATTTCAACCTTTTGGCTTTCTTCAGAAAAAGGGGAAATAAGGAGAATTGGGGGGAATGCATACAGGACACCCGGGGGCCAATCTAGAAGGAGCGCGTCTCTGGGGGACTCTCCCAGTGGAAGGAGTAGGGCAAAGTATGTGCTGCATTTGTTGTTTATAGCGGAGGCAAACAGGTCACACCAAGGTTCGGCCTATTGGCAAAATATCTGTTTTGCTACTATGGGGTTCAGAGACCACTCAGGAGGAAGTAATATTCATAACTTGGCCACTATCACATTGGTACTCCCTGGGATGTGTGTTGCTGTATAATGGTGAGGAGTGGAAGATATTGCCCAGTGCCAAACTCTGAGAGCTTCCCGGCAGAGGGGGACAGGATTTTGTTCCCCCTTGCCTGTTGATGTACCTGCCTACCAACATGTTGTCCAAATGGATTGTAACCATTCCCGGAGGAAGAACATTCTGAAAGACTTGCAACATTAAGAGCACTGCTCTCATCTCCAGGACACTGATGTGCAAGTAAGTGCCTTGGACAGTCTTTGCCAGATAATGCCTCCTCCACTCCATCTGGGAGGCGTCTGTGGTCACTACGGTCTTTGGTTGGGGAACGACAAAGGGTTGTCCCATCAGTATCTCTTCTGCTCCATGCACCAATACCGGTATTTCTTGCAAGTTTGTTTTATTAAAATTGGGTGACTTAATGGGTGAGTAAGAAAGGACCACTGTGGGGCCAGAAGCCATTGAAGTATTCTCATATGAAACCATGCCGCGGGAAATAAAATGATACCTGCTGCCATGGAACCCAGGGTTTGCAGAATGAAGAGAGCAGGTACTTTTCACCTTGGTAATATGGATTGAACTTGACATCTTATTTTCTGGAGCCTGTGAAGTGGTAGAGAGTCTATGCAGGAGACTGTATCTAGCCAAGCCCTGATGTACTCCAAGTCTTGGAGCAGGAGACAGCTGAGATTTTTCGTAGTTTACTGTTATGCCAAGCTGTCTGAATAGAAGTGTAACAAAGTCGAAGTTTTGAATCAGCAGATGCCTTGTGGGGGTGGTGAGGAGCCAGTCGTCTAGATAAGGAAACACCCAGAATCCCTGTAATCTCATGTCAGCCGTGACGGCTGCCATACATCTGAACACCTTGGGGGCTGTGGCGAGACCAAATGGTAGCACTCTGAACCGGTAATGACTGGCTCCTAGCCAAAAGCAAAGAAACCTTCTTGAGCGCTTGTCTACTTTTATGCGATAATACGCATCTTGATCTCTACAGCACATCCAATCATCTTTCTCCAGAAAAGGGAGGATAGACTGAACTGTGGCCATCCGGAATTTTGTCTGCTGTACAAACCTGTTTAAAAGGCCGAGGTCTAGTACTGGCCTCCAGTCCCCAGTCTTTATTGGCAATAAAAGGTATCTCAAGTAGAAATTGGATTTTAGCTGGTCTGGTGGGACTTCTTTTTTTGAAGCAGTCTGTGTATCTCTTGGGCGTCTTGATCCCTTTGATGGGGTGGAACATCCAGGATTAGCCTTTGACAGCAGGGAGTTATACTGAAGGGGATACAGTAGCCGCTGGCAATGATCTTTGCACCCATGAATCGGTTATTTGACACCAGGCTGACAGGTGCACAGAAAGTCTTTCCCCCAGACTACTTCCAGAGGTAAGCAATCAGGCCTCCTTTCAGGAGTGCTGGTAGGGCTGTCCAGAGAAAAATCTCTGGACCCCTGGTTTCGAGGGCCACCACTGCCTCAAGGTTGGCGTCTTCCATCTGAGCTCCCCCCTCTGCCTCGAGTGGAACTGTTCCCATGTGCATCATGGAAAGGACCCTGAGACTTTTTTAACCACATTTTCCCACTCCTCTGATTCCTGGAGAAGGATCGTTGAGGTGCAGAAAAACAAACACCCATGGCAGACAGGGTCTTGCCATCCTTTTCACATCTGACGAGTGTGCCCTTAACCTTAGGGCCAAACAGGGAAGAGCCGTCAAATGGAGCACTGACAAATGAAGACTTGAAGGGTTCTGCAAAGTCACACAAGCACATCCAGAAGTGTTGCATGATGGCAACGCCGGAACCCGCTGCCCTGGTCGTCCCTTCGACCGCATGGTCAATGAGTCGCATGGATGAGTTCAAAATAGACTCCAGGGTCGAGGCAATCTTATCTTGTACCTCGCTGGACACAGCCCCAGCTAGAGTTTCTGATACTTTCTTAATCAGGCCTCTCTGGAGTCTTGTAAAATCTGCCATAAAATTCAAGGACCTAAGAGTGAAGGTCGATGAAGCTTAGACCCTCTTTCCAAATCTGTCCATCTTCCTGGACTCCCTGTTAGGAGGATGAACAGACGGACTCTTGTCGGCTAGTTCCTTTTTAGTGGCTACCGCCACCACCATGGCATCTACTGACAAACCCTTTGCCCAATACTGGCAAGTCTTCCAGTGGGGATAATATTTTGTCCAGTCTCAAAGAGATAGGCTCCATGGCATCAGGAGCCTTCCAAGCCCACTGCGTGATTAGTTTTACCAGGCTGTCAATGGGTGGAGATACCCAGGAGGTAGACAGGCATGCACCGAAGGCTTGCAAATACATGGTTTCCTCCAAGGATGGGTGTTAGGACTTCCAGTCACCCCCCCCCCGTTTCAAAATCTTGAGAATGTCTCCAAAAGAAACATCCTCAGGAGGTGACTGTTGGGACCCCTTCCCTTCATTGAAATCCCTGTCTTCAGTGACGGATTCTTCGGGGGAATCCAGATGCTTCCTCTTGTAAGTTCTTTTTTTGAGTGTCTCATCAGTGGGAATCTCTGAGGTGGACTCCAAAGAAGAACTACCCTGCACATGGGTAACTTGAAGCTTCAGTGCTCGCTGTCCTCTTGTAGAGATAGGTGTCAACTCTGGACCAGAGGAAAGGGAAACATGGCATTCCGAAATGGGTGGGACCAGTTGGGAGCCTATAGACACCAAGTCCCTCTCCATAACCCAAAAGATGGCACCCCCTGAATAGCAGTGGGAGCCTAGAACCAAGAAACACCACTTTGGAACAGAGGTCACACTCCGCTCCGAGGAGCCACCCTCCAAGGTTGGACCGGGGAAGGACTCGCAATCGCCAAGGTTTCTGGAATGGAGATCAGCATACCATACCCAAAGTGGGTGCCGACCCAGGAACCACGGAACCGATGGAGGGGTCTCAACACAGAGACTCTATCTGCTCCGAATCAGGGACCGAAGAGGTCAGGGCAATTTCTGGTACTGGGTGTATACACCTAAGGCACCGAAGTGTCTGGTACCTGGGGTATCGAAGTGCTGGGCTCTGAAACTGTGGTCGTAGCTGGAGGAGGATAATTAGGAGTCCCAGGAGAAAAGATCTCCAATCCAGATGGGAACGGGGGATGAGGAGGGGTAGGGATACTTCTGGCCAGTAACAGCTGATCTACCAATCTGACAACATCCAGTTCTGAGAGACTCCTGGAGGACGAAACTGGAAGGGCGGAAGGAGACTTAGGCATTCTAAAAGTGGACTTGGTACTTGTCCTACACAGGGATCTATAGTAGGAGAATATCTTGTTCTGGGCACTTCTAATACAGGTTTCAGCATCGAGAGGGTAGGCAAACTGCGCTGGTGCCGATGAAGCAGGTTGCATTGAAATATGTGAAGTCAGTGCCGACCCAGTAACCATAGGCACTGGTGCCAACAAGGTAGCTGACGGCACCATAGAGGTTGATGGTGTCGAGAAGTCACAAGTCTAATCTAGGAGCCTTGGTCATCCGTTCCAAAGAATGCAGAACCGAGGACTTCCATTTGGAAGCCTCTGGAACTGAGGGTGTGTTCGGTACAGACAGTCTTTTCTTTTTTGAAGGATCCTGTTTTATGTCTGCCTTGGACAAGGCTTCACTGAAGGGGCATTTAAGGATACCTTTGAGCAAGAGTTTGTTCCAGCTCTGCCAAAGTTCTTTGACTAAACCCCTTACAAATTTCATAGTCCAGTTCCAAATGAGGTGCCCCTAAGCAGTATAAACAAGAAAGATGCCCATCAAAATTGGGTATCTCCCTATCACAGTCTTTACATTTGAAACCTGATGTACCCTTAGGGGGTTTGTCAGGAGATTTTTCAGTCATGGTTGGTTTGTCAGACATATCCAAAAATGGAGAGAGACAAAAATAGACCCGAAAACTAAAAACACACTAGTACACCCACATGGACATAAGATTAAGAAAAGAGCAGCAATCAACCAACGATGGTAGATCAGATTACCGGAGGTAGAAAGGGGCTAGTACAAATGATGGTATGAAGAAAAATCCAAGTGGTTAGAAAAAAGGTGGGTAGAGAAGGAAAATACAGTAATGTACAAGTACGATAGAAGAAAAACGATAGAGCAGAAAGAAGTTTAAGGTTAAAGATTTAAGTTTCTCACAAATTAGAAAAGTAAGGCAACACTTAGCTGACAGAAGGCTGGTGGGTCTTGCTGACAGAGCGACAAAAGAGATCTGAGGTAACGGACACAGGGGCATTGTGGGTAGAGTCTTGGCTTGAGAGTTTTTTGCTGGCTCGAGCTGTATAACGGCTGAGCCGGTTCTGAGGATTGGAACAGATTCCCATCTGTCAGGAATAAATGAAGATTGACAACATCAAATTAAAATGTTTCCCCTAGTGATGAGATGGCCCCTTTCTTCAGTAGACAGTCCTTGCTAAAACTAAACAGAACCATTTCTCTGGTAATGTAGTGACTCTACCCACATTTTCTGCAGTACCTAGTCCTTAATACAACAGAGCACTACCTTTTACTTACTGTACTGAGAAATCCTTCATAAAATGTAACAGTACTTACCTCTCCAATTCCTGCAGTACTCCATTCCCAATAAAGTGTTAAAAAAAAACAAGGCATTACAGAATGTGGGAAAGCTACTAGATTATTAGGGGCAATGCCAAGTCCCTGGAAAAATGTATATGTAAAGCGTATTTTGGGTAATCTAATAGTCTGTTGGTAGACCTTCCTGCTTCTTGCAGTGCCCAGTCCCTGACAAAATACACCAAATTGCTTTTCCCTAACAATCTGCAGTTCCTCCCACTTTTTGTAATGCCCTTCCCTGATGAGATTTTTTTTTTCTTTTTGTAACACGGTGGTCTCTCTCACCCTTGCACTGCACAATCCCTGAAGAAATAAAGCAAAGTTTTCTACTAGTCCCACATCTGCCATGACTTGAGTGCTAATAAAATGCAATAAATCTCTTCACTGGTAATCTTGTAATTCCTCCCTCTCCTACAATGCAAAATCCTTGTAAAAATAAATCAAAGCTATTCCCATTCACTGGTGTCCAGTCCCCTACAATACCGGTTAGCGTATGTATTTAAACCAGAACCTTTCCTTAAAAGATCTCCAAAATGCTTCCTTATAGTTCATTCAGTGGGTGGGCCATAAGATTAATGATGGCTGTAAACACCAATGGCATAATGTGCACGGCAGTAAGGGGAAACTGGGGGATAAGGGATTACTCTGTGAGGGGAAGGACCGCTACAGTACCACATAAACAATTTTTACCTAAGATGCAAGTATTGCATGACGGCTAAGCAGAAAATTGCCAGAAAACACCAAGCACTTTTTTATAATCCAAATGGAATCAGCACTACAAGAGGCACAATCACGCGAAGACTGCAAGTGATGGCCATTTTTCTTAACCCTTTTAGCTTTCAGGATGTCTTGTCCTCTGGTTCGTAAATACTTACCAATGCTACTGATCCGTGAGGATCTTTAGAAGCCTAGCCTTGCATTCACATGAAACTTTTAGTCCTCGAAATTTAAGGAATAACCACTCACGGCCGGGAAGAACATTTACATGTTGCACTTATTCTTAACAGACAGGGGGTGCCAATACAGGGATAAATTAGCAGTTTCCCATCCATTCATCCAGATTACATTTGAATAAGGGATGTACTTTGCTTTATGAGGAGAGAGAGACAATTCAAAAGTAGTAGTATTTATGTGATGTTGATCTATCCCTAAAGCATATTCTGTTTATACGGAAGACATCAAGATCTCTTGAGCAGGTGTTTATCTCACCAATGGACTTGTAGATGTGCAGTAGATCTGAGAGGACAGGGTCTGCTGAGGCTCTGCACATGAGGCAGCGATTGCCCCTTAGTAGCCTGCATGACACAGAGAAAAGGACAACTTCAGACACTGTATAGTTTTTATGATTTACGCACCTGACTGATGATAAAGCACTGTGATCACTCAAACTGAATTAAGCGTTTAGATAGGTATATACAGAAGGGGGTATTATACTCAAAGACTGGCCTAATAAATGCTGAATACATGGTTATGACATCAGTAATTTGTATGGGAAAGGCCTTCTTGGACAATCCTGGTGTCTTCTGGAGAATGTATGATGGCACCAAGTTTAAAGACAACTGCAAACTTGGTTACCTAGTTTTGTTTATTCATTCATTTTCCATTGGTACTTCATCTGAAAATGGACCCAGTAATCTGCAATGGTGGTTTCCAAGATGGCTGAACACTGGCCAGCAGCTTAATTTCAGCTCTCTCATTGTAAAAATAAATAAATAAATAAATAAATAAGGGCCAGTAATTCTGTCAATTTTAGTAAAATTCAGTTACTGACTGGTAAGTATACTGCCTGGATGCCAGCAAAGAAAAAACTTACCTGAAAGAAAATCAAATAGAAAAGGTGAAGAGAAAATCCATCCATCCATTCAGCCACAACACATTTTCCCATTTTTGAACATGGGTGTTTCCCTAACAATGACAATCACCTAGAGCCAAGGTTCACAACCCCAGGTGGCTAGCCCTACCAAGGTTGTTCTTCTGTACGACATATTTGCATGTACATTCACACTTAAGACTGGGAAGAATCCTGCAGCTGTTCAGCAAAATGAAATTCACGCTCCAGCTTTGGTACAAGAGAGAGGACCTTCCAGTAATTTAGAGGAAAAAAATAAATCAAATGTGCTCAAAGTGGATTAAAATAAATTAAACATTGAAGTAGTATATCAGCTCAAGTAACAAAAGACTGGAAAAATGGAAGAAGCGTTAAACAGCTATTCAGATGAACTGATTGATCAGAGGATGAAATGAAGAAAAGTTTGGCTGGATACGAGACTGTTCATTAACAGCAATTTAAAAAAAGGGTAGCATTAGAGGGCAGACCACACAGAGAAACCAGAGATTTCCTGCAGTACCAGAGAAACTGCAAAGGACAGAATGTATTAAGTTTACGAAAGCACACACAACCAACTGGGCTGGTATTCCACTGCAGGATTTTTTTTTTTTTTAATTAAGAAACATCTTCATTGAATTATGATTTATGACATGGGCAATAATACCCTTTATATAAATGAAAACAAACCACATTTACTTATTTTCAGTTGTAAACATTATACATAATTTGCAATTTTCTATATATAGGTCATTATACATTGAACATTACATAGCTCATTCAATTCCTGCTTTCTATTTAACCTCATTCCGCCTCAAACATTATTATTGCATGCATTGTTTCCACAATTCCCATTTTTTTTACATAATTTGCTCCTACTCTTTCTAAAGATTAGTCTCCGTTACTATATTCACTACTTCTAATATGTCTGGTTTAAACTGATTTCTGTTTTCTAGTAATTATTTTTCCAACACCCACCAGAATTGAACTCAACAAGGCCTTACTATGTTTAGGTAATTCCTTTTCTGTATTCACAGCTCAAAAAAAAATTCTTTACCTTAGTTATACCAATTTGCTTACCCAGCATTTCTGACAGAATAGCCTGCAGGGAAATTTTGAAGTCTACTAACTTATTACACTCCCACAAAAATATGTTACCAATTACCTCTTTCTTCGAAATCACACCTCCGACATTCGCAATCTAACTGAAGAAAAACTCTTGAGTCTGCTTGGGGCAAAAACACCTATGCAAACACTTTCAAGCAACAATCCTAAATCTTACAGACACTGTTGTATATTTCAAAGGCATACATACATCCTCCCATTGTTTCTTTGCGAAATGCTTATCCAGTCTCTCTTCCCAATCCTTTCTAACCTCCTCTAATTGATTCCTATGTTTATCAGGTATTCCACAGCAGGATTTGTTAATTGAAAGGGCACAAAGTATGTATGCCCCAAACCTGGCCACGAGAAAGCAGCCAAGAACTTCATTAGTAAAAAGATGCAGATCCACCAACAAAAAGAGGCAGTCCTCACAAAACTGTGGCAGAAGGTCAAAGTGTTTAAAAGTTGGAGACAGAGCATTTGGGAAAATGACTATTCAGTGTAAATAAGGCAGAAGAGAAGCAAATTTATCAGATCAACAGGCAGGTGTAAGATTCAAGATGCTGTATCCTGCATCAAAAAAATAAACAAACAAAATGACAGCTGAACAGGCTAATAAGGAAATACAAATGCTTGTCAAACAAAAATTGAGCCATCAAACAGAATGGGACTCGAACACTGGTAAAGGTTTCCCTGGTGAAGTATTTCTATGAGCTTTATCATCAGAGGAATGAGAAACAAAGGAAAATGCTTGAGAGAAAGAAAAAAAAAGTGCAAGAGTTGACTACAAGAACTTTACCTTGGAATTGAACCAAAGTCTGGGGCTGGGAAATGGAGATAAACAGGAAGAAGATCAGGAACTCTAACATTAGTGAAGAAATGTGAGACTTTAAAGCATTAATCACATCTGTGAAATATAGCTTTACAAGAAAAAGTGGCAAAAAATATTGGACTGTTGTTGACTTTGTTAAACTTGTTGGGGAACTGAAAGCATATAACTCACTTCATTAATGCTTTTGGAAGGACACTAAAAGGAATGTGAAAAAGTAAGTAAAATAATATTTGTTCTTAAAATTTGTATTAAAAATTCATGGTGTAAATTTTACGTTATATAGTAAAGAATTTTCAGTGACTGTTGTACGTAATAAAGATAAACAAGAACTGTTTTTTTTTTCTTTTTTAGTCTTAAGAAGCACAGGCATTACAATGTAAAAAGAGAAAAGAAAAGCTGGACAAAAAGCATGTTTAAGTTAACAGTCTGTAATCTTGAGCTGTTGTGCTGGAGTGTAGAAGTACACTGATTATAATATATGTAGAGCCAAAATGTTTTCTTTTACTTTTGCATAGGTATGCCTGGATTAATGCCCTTTGCTTAATCTAATATGTTTGAGTGTGTAACAGAGTGTTAAAATTAGACCCCTGTAAATGTAATTAATACTTTTCCTTTAGCAAATAAATGTTCAATATTAGTTGAGCTGAGGGGCAGTTGTACAATCTGTTCCTATGTTTCCATGAAAACAAGCTGACTACAGATGAAGGCAATACATCGCGAGAGGTCTGAACACTGTTTGCTGAGAGAAACAAAATTGAGAAGTACAAGGAACAAGCAGCTTAGTACAAAATAAAGTTTGAAATTATTGGAAGTGAAGATGAGATAACAGTTTCTCTGGTACCTAAATCCTTCAATGCATTTACTACAACAGTATATAATTTAGTTGTACTTAATGGTACCAAGTGCAACTTCTCTCAAGGCTGAATGTCAATGCTTTATGAAAGGGGAATAAAGATGAGAAAAAAAATCAGACTGCAATTATCCATTAGTTTAAGTAGGAGCACCGGCTGTAAAATGCACCTTAGCACTTTAATTTTAGGTTAGGTAATACCCGTGAGTGCAGCTGTCAAGCTGGGACAACTGTTCATATCAGGAGGGTTAAACTTCATTATTTGAGGATGTATATAGTTTTTTGTGTTTGTTTTAAGTTAATAGGTTATGGGGTGTTCTGGTGTGTCTGTTTTTTTGTTTGAGGGTTTTCATTATAAAAAAGTCTTGTAAAATATGACATTGTTTCAAATGGAAATGACAAGAAGCTGTAAAAAAAAAAAAAAAAAGATTACCTTGCCAAACAATCATTGGGTGATTGTAACACAAAAGCTGGAAATAGACATTTAAAAAAGCTGTCATATACAATAGATTGGAACAATAACTAATAATAGTACACTATTCATATTATTTTGGAATGTGAATGGCCACACAGGTACACAAAAGGTTAGAGTATTGAAATATATTAAGAAATGCAAAGTGCAAATAGCAATGCTACAGGAGACATGTTTGGCAAGAAGTGAGTGTGAATTTGATAAAGAGAGGATTTCAGGATGGATATTCAGCAGAATATCAGGGACAAAGGAAAGGGGGAGTAATTATACTAAATGCTAGAGGAGCCCCAATAGTGACAGAAAAGGAAAAAAGGTAATGGTAGACTTGTGGTAGTAAGGGGCTACTGACAAGGAAGGGGGATAACAACAGCATGTATTTATTACTGCTATTACGGAGTGAAAGAAAATGTTGAAACAAATAATCAGCTTTCAGAAGAGAATATTAAAGTGGGGAATGGAATTTTACTTGCATCAGTGAAGATGTACCTGGGGAATGGCGAAGGGAAAACATAACAAAAGAAGGTAGATTTCTGAAGAAATATAGGAAAAATATTTGGTATGGAAGATGTGAATTCAGCAGGAACTCTGAGCAAATTTACATATTATTCCTCATGATACAAATAACTGGGCTAGTCTAGACAGACATTTTATTTCCCAGGAACATTGCTCATTTAACTGAACGTTTCGAAACACATTTAATAACTTTCAGAGCATGCACCAATAACAACTAAGATAAAAATGCAGGGTATTGATGCTTCCCCACACCTGGTAAACAGTGAGGAATTTAAAGAATGGGTTTATAGGTTCAGGGTAGTGGAAATCATCCAAACTTTATTAGAGAAGATGGAAATTTCTTCAGATGTTATAACAAGTGAATGGGTAAAATGAAAGTGGAATTTAAAAATAGGGTAGAAATAAAAGAAAGACATGGTTAAGTAGTAACAAGAAGTATTTTAGAAGGGTTGACAAAGGTTAACTATTGTAGAATAAAGGGAATCTCACAGAGCAAGAGGAGGCACAAAGTACAGTTGTGTACACTTACCATAAATGTACATGTTCGAGTGTATTCACTGTTGCACTCATCATATTTGGGTTATCCCTGCCAGGGTAGCCCTCAGCCGGCCCAAATACCAGAGACTTAGTATTTCTGCGTAGGTTGCAGTCACATGAGGACTGACGTCAGGTCGTCAGTAGTATAAAGTAAGGGAGCCGATGCCATTACACGAGTTTCTCTTGCCCAAACCTGTCAAGAGCCCCCAAGTAGGAGGCCAGGTTCTGGTGGAAGAACCCCACCAGTGGAAAATAAATACCAATATGTCCCTTGTAAGGAAAGGAGAACAATAAGGAAAGAGAAGAAAGGGGGTGGAGGGAGGGAAACTAGGACTGCAACAGTGAATACACTAACATCTACATTTATGTAAGTGTACACAACTGTACTATGTTCTTCGTGTTTCACTGTTGCAGTCATCACATTTGGGTTGATTCCCAAAGCTGAGGGAATGGGTGGAGGCAGTCAAGGAAACTAGGGGGTGGCTACGACACCCTGCAAGACTGCAGAGGCAAACCCTGCCCTGGATTTGGAGAAGAGAGGCAGGTGGTAATGCTTGGTAAAAGTGTGAACAGATGTCCAGGTGGCAGCCTCCAGGATGTCCCTGTTGGGGACTCCTCTGAGGAAAGCTGCAGAGGTGGAGGCTGCTCTGGTGGAGTGTGTCCTGGTACCCTTGGGGGAGGCTTTCCATGCTGTTTGTAGCAGAAATGGATGCAGTGTGCTATCCATTTGGAAACGGGTTGTTTGGAGATGGCTTTGCCTTCTGTCCCTGTAGCAAAGCTAACCAGCAATTGATCAGACATTCTGAAGGATTTAGTCCTGTCTAGCTAGACTATGAGCTATCTGTGCACATCTAGAGAGTAAAGAATCCTTTCCCCTTTGTTCTGGGGATGAGGGAAAAAAAGGTGGGCAAATGAATGGACTGGTTGACAGCCACACTGGACACCACCTTGGGCATGAAGGATGGGTTAGTTCTGAGGGATACCCTGTCCGCATGAAAGATGATGAAGAGTTCCACAGCCATTAGTGTTTGCAGCTTGGAGACTCTTCAGGCTGAAGTGATGGCCAGAAGGAATGCTGTCTTCCAGGAGAGAAATTTTAGCTCTGCAGAAAAAGCTGGTTCGAAAGGGGGCAGGGTGAGCTTTTAAAATACAAAGTTAAGGCCCCAAGCTGGTGTTGGTGCCCTTCTGTGTGGCCTCAAGTTACTAGCCCCTCTTAGGAACTGTTTGATCAAAGGGTGCAAGAAAATGGGCTGCTCACTGTGAAAATGAGCAGAAATAACAGAGACATTAATTTTTATAGAGGAGAAAGAGAGGCCACTGTGTAGTAGGTGAGCTAAGTAATCCAGGATGAGAGGGAGGGAGGACTGTGCCGTATTGGCTCCCTTAGCCTGGGAACCAGGTGCAGAACCTTTTCCATTTATCAGCATAAGACTTTATTGGTGCTAGGGTGACTGGCCTCATGGATAACATCCAGAACTTGTTTACTGAGGTTGGCAGATTGGTTTGGAGTCAGGGAATAAGCCAAGCTCCCAAACTGAGTGTCTGCAATTGGGGATGCATGAATTCCCCTACCCTCTGGGTCAGGAGGTTTGGAATCGGAGGAAGATGCTATGGAGGCAGCGGGGACAGGCTGTGTAGCAAGGGGTACCAGTGTTGCTGGGGCCAGTCTGGAGGTATAACAATGGTCCTTGGTTTTTCCTCCCTTATTTTGAGCAGTACCCTGGGGATGATAGGTAGAGGAGGAAAGGCATAGACCGATAGATTGACCCAGGGGAAGGACAGGGCATCCACTTTCCAGGCCATGCAGTATGCTCCCTGGTGCAGAATTTGCTGAGCTGATGGTTGGTGTGGGAGGCAAAGAGGTCGACCTTCGGGGTTCCCCATTTCTGAGTTATTAGGGTGAAGGTACTTCTGTTGAGTAGCCACTCGTGTGGGTCCAGAAGATTTCTGCTTAACTGGTCTGCCAGAGAGTTGAGAGAGCCTGGTAGGAATTGTGCCAACAGGTGTAGTTGCATGGCAGAGGCTGTGCGCCAAAGGGTCATGGCCAGCCTGCATAGAGGGTAGGAGTGATTCCCTCCCTGCTTGTTGATGTACCACATCACAGTGGTATTGTCTGTTTTGATCAGGAGAGTCCCTGGAGAGAGAAGGGGCTTGAAAGCTATCAAGGCGTGCTGCACAGCCATCATTGATTGATGTGCAGAGGGATTTGCTGTGGGCTCCATTGGCCCTGTAATGCACGTGCCGTCCAGTTGTGCACCCCAAGCATAGTCTGATGAGTCTGTGGTGTGAGTCTGGGCAGTGGGGTTGGGGAGAAAGGCAGCCCCTTGTTGAGGGAGCATGCTGTTGCCCACCAAAGAAAATCTCTTCTTAGGCAAGGAATTATAGGTAGAAGAGTTTCCAAGTCTTGAGAGTGTTGACACCAAAGGCTCTTTAGGTACCACTGATGTTTCCTCATATGCAGTCTGACATATGGAATGAGTAGAATGCAAGATGCCATGAAACCCAGAGCTTGCAGGATATTCCTTGCAGTTAGCTGGGCGTGGTGGCTGGTTGAGAGAAGTAGGCTGTCAGGAAAACTTGTTTCTCTGGTGTAGGTGTACCATCTGAGATGCTGTGTCCATACTTGCTCCCAGGAAGATTATCCTTTGGGTAGGCACCTGTTTGGATTTATTTTGGATGACTGTGTACCCTAGGGAGGTTAGTAGGGTCTTTACAAAGGCCAGGTGCTTGAGCAGCTTTTCCTGGCTGTCTGCCTGAATAAGGCAGTCGTCTAAGTATGGGTAAATCTTAATATTTCTTTGTCTGCAAAAGACAATAGACAGAGCCAGACATTTTGTGAAAACTCTGGGAGCAGTAGATAAGCCAAAGGGAAGCTCAGAGAACTGAAAGTGTTGAGATCCTGCCCCGAAGCTGAGATATTTCCTGCATGATTCTCTGATAGGAATGTGGAGGTAGGCCTCTTTTAGATCTAGGGTGGCTAGCCAAGTGTCCTTGGAGAGCATTGGTAGCAGCTGTTGGAGGGTGAGCATTCTGAATTTTGGGATCACCAGGAAGGTATTTAGAATGGATAGATCGAGGATGGGGTGCCAGGTGCCCTCTTTTTTGGGTACCAGAAGAAGTCTGGAGTAGAAACCTTGGCCTATCTGTTCTGCAGGAACATGCTCTACTGCCATCATAGACCGCAGGGAAAGGATTTTGATTTTTGAGCCGCTGCCCACTGATTTGGGGGTAGATCTGGGAACCATTTTGGGGTTGGAAGGGTGTGGAGGGAAATTTTGCATCCCTGAGACACAATGCTCAGAACCCAGTGGTCCTTGGTAATGGTGGCCCAGGTGCTTGAGTGAAAGGAGAGTTTTCCTCCTAGGAGTAAGTGAAGGTGGGCAGAGGGAGGGGGTGGAGGAGGTGAGTCATTGCGGGTTCTTACCATAAGGGGGTGGCTAAGAACTTCCTGGTTTTGAAGTGGAGGCTGTCCACTGCTTAGACCTCTGCATTCCCTGTGGCTGCTGTCTGGGGAGCGGGGGGTCTGTTTCCACAGGGCCTAGGCTGGAACAGTTTAGTGGGAGCAGGAAAGGACCACTGTTTGGAGGGACAATGCCTGCTAAACCTGGGGGGGGGGGTAGCTGGACCTGCAAGAAATCCTCAACTGTTTGCATAGATTTTGCTTTTCTTCCATTTTTTTTAAGATCTCTTCTGCCTTAGTGCCAAATAAACTAACTTTGTGCAAGGGGGCAGCCAACAATTTAGATATGACATGGTCTGGCAGGGGCTGTTCCAAAAGCCATGCATGCCTTCTAATGACAGATCCAGTGACTGCTGCCTTGCAAGAAGCTTCTAGGGCATCAAAACCACAGTGCAAGGTATGTGTAGTTACTTGACTTGCAGAATGCATTAACTCTTATAAAATCTTTAGATTCTGCCCAAGCAGAAAAGGAAGACATGTTTTGTTTAAGGAGTTCCAAGGTATGTTGCTGAAATTTCAGCATATGAAACTGACAATTTAGTGCCTTGATAGCAAGAATAGCTGAGGTGTATACTTTTTTACCCCATCTGTCCAATGCTCGGGAATCCCTGTCTGAGGGGGTGGGATTCTTAGCAGATTTTGCTTTAATCCCTTTTGGCCCTAGAGAAATGACCTCAGGGTCAGCTGTAGGATTTTTAAAAATATATTTGTGTGAGTCAGGGACTCTATAGCACCAGTCTGGTTTTCTGGCAGCAGGAGGAAGGGTATCAGGAGTCAAGCTGGATTTGAGGAAAACATCCTCCACAACATCCAGGACCGGGGGGATGGCCAAGGGTCTGTGTTGTGGAAGATCTAGGAATTCCCTGAGTCTCTTTTTAGACTGAGGGTAGTCCAGACTCTCCCATTGGGAATGCTCCCTTAAAGTATGCACGGTTTCCCCAAAAGAAAAGTCCTTTGGGGAGAGGCTGAAGGAATGGAATCCTCTGCATCAGAATCCTCGCAAGTGAAGAGGGGTTGCATGTCTTCATATTCAGATTCATCTGACTCTTGTTCAGACAAAACTACAGGAGTCAGATCTCTTTTCCTTTTGGAAGGGGTAGCTTGGCCTCCCCTGATCAGTATGATAAGGTCTTCTGCCAATTTAAGCAATTGAGACTGAGGAAAGGGAGCGGCACCTGAGAGTGGTTCATTGGTTTCTTGGGTGTGGTTCATACCCTGGGCCTAAGACACTGTCGTTTTTGAAAGAATGGTAGTCGCAAAAGAAGTTGGTTTATGTCGAGATTCGGTAGTGGGAAGGGCTTCCTCGAAAGCCGGTGCCTGCTCAGCGGCTCCAGACCCATCCAAGGTAGAGACTACCGCAGGATCCTTAGTCGAAGAAGAGTTTTGCGGCATACCGGACTCCGAAAGGGTCTTAGTAGCGGACTGCAAATCAACAGAAATGGGCATCAGAGGCTACGAAAGCGCCTGAGTACCGGAGAATTGACTTCTAGCTTAACGGAGGCGTCATCGGTAGATTTGGATCTGTGTGGTCTGTCTTTATATTTACATTTTTTTGGAAGATCTGCTATCGGATGGCTTACCAAAGCCATATCAGAATTTGAGGACTGTAAGTGAAAATATCTGGCTACAATAAGGGCCCGACGATGGACAGTTCTGGTGTTGAACAAAGCACAGAAGCGACAACGGGGGATGTTGTGGTCTGGGCCTAAACAAGTGACGCAGTAAGAATGAAATTCTCGGTGTGGTATTTGCTTTCCACAGGTGAGACAATTATTAACTTTTTCTGACATCAGTTAGTGCAAGAAAAAAGGATCCCCAATGGGGTACTTAGCTTTAGAAGACTTCAACTTCAATTCCGTAGACAAAAACTCAGGTAGTGGCCGACTGGCACTAATGCGAACTGCTTCTGCTTCTGCTTCGGGCTCCAAGGCAAGAAAGACTGATGTAAAGGTGTCGGCTACCTTACTTTATACTACTCACGACCTGACGTTAGTCCTCAAGTGACAGCAACTGACACAGAAATACTAAGTCTCTGGTACTTGGGCCGGCCAAGGGTTACCCTGGCAGGGATGACCCAAATGTGATGACTGCAACAGTGAAACACTAAAGAACATCTGTAGACAGCTAAAGAGAAAATAAGGGAGTTACCTGGATAAAGTAAGTTAAGTGCAAGTGTGTGTGTGTGTGTGTGTGTGTGTGATATATATATGTATATATATATATATATATATATATATATATATATATATATATATATATATATATATAAACAGATAAAAGAATGGCAAAAGTGTTGACAAAACTGATAGATGTGTATCAATGTGACCCAGAGGGAACCAGAATGTAAGAAAATACTGCTGTTATTGGTGGGTCTTGATACAGAGAACACATTCAACAGAGTAAGATGGAATTTTATAAGTAGGGCAATGGAAGCATTTGCATTCCCCTGATACAATAAGGTTAATTCAGAGAACATATTAAGAATAGGAGGCAAAAATTAAAGTAGGAGGATTCCTCTCTGATAAGTGTGTTTCAACACTGGAACCAGGCAGAAGTGTCCTCTTTCCCCTTTGTTACTTGCATTAAATTTAGAGCCACTGGCAAAGAAAATAAGGGACTGAGAAATTCAAGGATATAATTGATATAGTAATCAAGAAAAGTTAGCTTTACTTTCAGACATTATTATTTTATATCTGATGTTGTTGTTGGTCTTTTGGCTTTTCCCGGTTAGGGGTCGCCACAGCGGAACTCCGGTCCGCTAATGATTGGCAGTAGATTTTCATGAACGCCGAGGTGCCAACTCGACGTTCAACCTTCAACGAAGGCATGCCCGTTTACACTCAGCATTGAGACATTTTGAGACCATTTCAAGTCTTTTCGAGATATAAAATTAATGAAGATAAAACAAAAAATACTAACTGTAAACTATGCACCCACACATGAATCAGCTCAACAATACACGTTTATGGGGACACAATAAAATGAAGTATTTAGGAGTATGGGTTAAAAAGGATTCTGTTATGGCAGCTAAGGATGTGTGGGAAAAGACTAAACAAAAGATAACACAAAAACTGGAAGCATGTGTATGGACATAAAAAGCACAATACAAGCAGTGAAAAGGTTTTACTCCCTTCAGTTTTATATAAAGGTGAGGCATATTTTATCAAAGAAGTAGTGGATAGTAGTTAATAGAGATGAAGGATTTTACCTGGGAGAGGAAGAATCAAGTGGAATAAACTGATCCTTCCAACAGAACAATGTGGTTTAACATTACCTGATTTGAGCAGATATTTTAAAGAGAGTTAAGGTTCTTATACACAAGACATGCAGAAAGCTATAATTCAAAGTGGAAAGGGATGATGATGATGATGATGATGATGATGAAACGGGCGTGGGGGAATACAAGAAATAAGAAAGAGCAGGATTTTTGATGCAGACCGTTAAGAACATCAGCAGCATACAAAAGATTATATTCATAAAGTAGCAGAAAATATTTTAAGAACTTAGTCAAACCAGAATGGGGAAAGGAGATTCTGCAGATAGGAATGACTGCAATTAAGGGTAAATAGACTAGGCCTAAGTGGGCTGGAATTTACTGGACAAGACTGGCAAAGGGACCAAGGTACTGGAAACCAATAACTACAAAGAGAAAAAGTAACAGAAGAGGAAGAAGCAAAAAAGACATTTGGACTGCAAACAAAGAAGACATTTGGACTGCAGACAGACTGTCTTTCCTATCAAGGATTGACAGAGTATAGGCAAAGTGAAAGGGATATGGGAGTCACAAACTAAAGACTTGCTCTGGTAGAGTTTTTTTTTTAGATGAATCTTCAATAGAGGCTGCTGTTAAAAAGGGATAATTAGTAGGGCATATAAAATATTGTGTAATAACTGTAGGAATCACAGGAGGTTAAAAAACATTGGGAAGTGAGACTGGATAAGCAATTTACAGGGAAACAATAGGAGGACAGATGTATGGTTCCCAAATATGCAAAGTCTAGAAAATGTAGGATTTTTGCTTGGAAGTGCTTGCACAGGTATTTTTATATCCAAGCAGACTCCAAAGAATTTTTCCTCGGGTAGATGACAAGTGTAGGAGATTGGATGTGGAAGAAAGAGGTAACTGGGAACATATGTTTTAGGAGTGTAATGAGTTGGCAGACAAATTCCTAACAGAGTACTCTTGTCAGATATATTGGGGGAGCAAATGGGTGCAACCAAAGAAATTATTTTTCTGAGCTGGGATACAGGATCGTTATTGCCTATTCATGGTAAGACCAAGTTAAGTTTAATTCTGGTGGCTGACAAAAAAAAACAATTATGAGAAAATGGAAATCAAAGGCTAAACCAACTGTATTTGAAGTAGTGAATATTGTAAGAGAGATAAAAGAACTAATAGTGGAATCTTTGGAAAAGGTTGTACCAAATTACATAGAAAAATAAGGAAACGGTGGGAATGAGGCATGCAGAATAATGCTTTGGAGGAGAAGTGTGGTTTAAGGGATGGCAGGAACTGCGCAGTTTATGTAATGTTTGATTGATGATAATTGTACAAAAGAATATATGTATGATGTACAATCCTTACAACTGTGAATATGTTAGTATGTTTTTCTTTTATATAAATGTATGTTTCACTTAAGAAATAAGCAAAGAATTACCTGCAATGGCATACCTCCACCCAAGTTTGCCATAGGGAGGGTCAAGGTCTTCTACTGTTCCTCGAGTAAGAATTCATACCAGTCATTTGTACAAAAGGTCTTTTTGTCAGTACAAAGTGCGCCATAAAACCACCTCATTTACTTCTTGTTTTATTGCACCCTTCGACATACAGCACTGTCACATTCACATTACCGAATCCAAGCTTTACTGTCCCTCACAAATGTTATATTCTTCAAATACTGCTCCCTACCAGTACCAACTTTAGCACATGCCCAAGCTCTCTCTCTCTCTCTCTCTACCAAACACCACCGACACACACACCCAACACCTCCAAATACTGCTCCCTACCAAGTACCAAGTTTAACACATCTCCAAACTCTGTCTCTACCCAACACTCACACACAAATACTGCTGCCTACCAGTACCAACTTTAACACATGGCAAAGCTGTGTATGTACCCAACACACACACGCAGACAAGCACACACTTTTGGCCAGCATGCACAGCTGAAATGTCATTACATGGGTAAGATTCCATACAACCAAACTGTGGACACAGTGTCAGAATTGCTCACAGCCATGGATCGGCTACTTAATTAGAAGGATGAAAGTGCTACATCATTAACAATTTAGTGTGGTCCTTTTTCTTTCTTTTTTTTTTGTGGTTTCATTATTTGGAACATGTGGCTTATTCATCTGGTCTTTTTGGTCTATACACGTATGAAACTGTTAACAGTTTAATATAATGCAAAGATGAGAAACCTCAGGAGAAGCCTAAGAATAGCAATATCCTCAATCCTGGCATTCTGGGAATTCACCCCACCTCTTCAGCATAACTATTACTCTCCATGTACACAAACTTTAAAAAATGGTCATGTTTCAGCTAATTTAAAAAATAATCAAGATCCAAGACCAAGACATGTAACCTACTGTGAGATTATTGAGATGAAGCTATAAAGTGCATAGAAGAGACCTGAATCACACGAGGACACATCATCAACCTCCTTTTTACACATTTTCTACATCGGGTCTGTGTGTCTTATCAATTTTTACCATCCCTCTATTCAGTGCCACTCTTCTACGATACTCATACCTGACTGTTGCAGGTCTTGTCTCATACAATCCATTCACACTCATTGCCTCTTGCCTTCGTCCTGTCTATCCCATTTCATCTTTACCAGACTGCCTTCTGCTTTTCTGCACATGTGCCTGAACCAACATAATCTGTTCTCTTTGTCCTTTTCTGAAATTGAAGTTACTTAAAGGGAAAATATGACTGCCATAGTTTATCCTTTTTTCATTGGCTATGACCTCCTTCATAATGTTCCTGTTTAGCTACTCATAAAAGTCCAAGTAAATTCTTGTGCGAGTACAGTTTTGAGCCTGCTTGGAAGGGCATGTCTCAACAAGTCTGTGGTAAAATGTACGACCTGCTAATCCAGGTTTATCAAATTTGTGGTTCAGTTTTACTATGACAAAAGGGTAGCCATTTCAACTGTATGACTTTCAGAGTCAAGTGTTTGTGCTTTGAGACATGAATCCCAATAAATCAAATTAGTCAATGTTCTTTTCCATTAATTATTTTTGTAACTGCTGACCATACCTCTCAACCTCTTACAGCAAGAAATCTGGACAAAGCCACAAACAGAGAATAAAGACCCAAAGATAGGGACACTTTTGACATATTGCTCTTGCAAATTTAGAAAGTAGACGGAATAACAGGTTTTGCATTAGCACAGATTCTCTGAAGAGGTAAAGTCTGAAACTCAAATATCTTCCATTATTTTGATTTCAATCCTCAATGATTTGCGAGTCATTTTCAAGAAAATCACAATTTTATGAGAAACACACAAAAAATGTGAGGTGAAAATCTGGACAGTTGAGAGGTATGCAACTGACCCCCCTTAAAATACAGCCAGCCCCCGTGCAAATGGAATTCATAGAAAATACAGTCTGTAGAAATGTGTTGCAGAGATGCAGAAGGGGAATTTCTTAAGATTATTGATTTAAGTTTGTTTACAGCAGTAGGACACTGATCAACAGTGACCAATTTCAGGCCCAGCTCGGGCACTACAGAATCTAGATACAACAATAAATTCAATACATAACGTGATTATGGCTGGATCTCCAACCATAACTGTCTTTTTACACATTCAAGACAAGGATGCCATGAAATACACCTCAACAGCGAAATGGAGGTGAATCCTGACAACCCTGAACAGATGTAACATACAGGGTTGTGACGGGAAAGACTTGATCATAATTGCTAATGTTTGGAGTTTTAACTGGCTATCCTATCCTACAACAACTAGAGGTAAAAAAGTTTCTAGGTGAGCCAAGTGTTTTACAGCTTTGTAAGGTTAAGACACTTATCACTGCCACATAAGAGAGAAGGAAAGTGGAAATAGCTTTAAAACATGTTTTTACACTTCATTCACCAAAAGCAAAGCCAGAATGAAGTGTTTAATCATGTTGTTTATGCTCGCTGCTGATAAATTCAATTACTATGCTAGAGCATTTACAGCCCTGAATGGTGCTAAACGAAACCTCCGTCATCTTTCTGACATCAGAAAGATGCTAAACAAACATTTTTTCCTCGTTTTGGAGTACAATCAAGGTGCCCCATGCATTACATTGGGATTCAATGATTACAAACATTAAACAATTTTTAAATATACAGTTATAACAAGTATATAAAGTAAAAAAGAAAAAAGACAAACAGTTAAGTACACAAGTTAAGATGAGTGTATCACAGCAAAAATAACAGCAGTCGAGAAAGCTATGCACACATCTAAACCTTGTATACATTTTTTTAACAAATTACTGACAGTGAAAATGGATTGTCTGGACAGATGCCTAAGTGAAGGAGATCTTAGGTTATATGGTTTCATTTAGGGCATAAAGCACTGCCCATACTTCACCAGGCTTTAATTGTGGTCTAAATTTGGTGTATGAATGGAACGTTCCTTAAACTGGGGGAAGGGGTGGTGTTCATGCCAAAGTCAAGCTGTTGGTGCAGTGAGGCTATGTTCTTGGTGTTTGCAAAGCTGGCCTTTTCCCTTTTCAGGGACTGGTTTACAATGTTAAAATGGACTTCTGTTCATGTTAAATAACATTTATAATTTAATACTCGTATATTAATAATCATAACAATTCAGGCAAAGCCTGCAATTGGTCATTGTTTGACAACTGTTTTGCCACAGTAAGCAGATTTAAATAAATAATTCATGATGCACTGAATCAGTTTGCTCATTAATGGGACCTTCACAGCTACCAATTTAATGTCAGCTTTGCATCTGCTCCATTTATGAAAGTGGCAAAGAGCACTCCCTGGTGTTCACAGCCTTGCTGTTTTCGTTTGTTTTCGTTGCATAAATGAACATGCGTGAAAAATGTTCAATCTCAGAGACAACCACAACAGCGGATTATGTTGTGCAACACTTGTTAGGATTTAAAAATATTATTAATGTAATCATTCTGCCACTAAAGAGAAAACAAAACTGGTTTAAGACTATGAACAGATAAAGCAGTGTGCCCATCTCTGTCTCACATTTCCTCTTACATTACTTTTCTAACAAAGCAGCCACTCTTCTGGATTGCTAATTTCAATTGCTCTCGCATTCCTGAATTACAGTCTTCAGACTTCAGTAACTTGCTGTCTTGTTCTTCTATTACTCCACAAAGTACTTGTAACAGTCTGATTTCTCAGGGTTTCTTGTTTCCATCCTTTTGTAATGCTGCCTAACAGTTAATCATCTGCACAGGCATGACACCACCTCATCATGTGCCAAGTGCTGTTACTGGTCCTCATTCATGACACAACACAATGAAGTCATAAGGGTGGCTAGTCACTACACTCTTCCACGGTTTCTCATCTTTCCGAGCAAAATAAGCACAACAGCTCCTCAGATTTTCAAAAGAACACTTTCCCATTAATTGCACATTCATTAATTTAGAAACATGTAAAACAGCACTGCCTTACCCTCCAAGCATATATGTGTACTGG
>NC_056729.1:1875895792-1875898292 GCF_019279795.1 Protopterus annectens | reverse complement strand
ATGCGATATTATCTTAACTGCAAGAGCCTAATTTTTCAATCCGTTCCAAACCATGTATATGACTGTGAGGTTCAATCACATCCTTAAAAATTGCTAACTATTATGTGGTTAGCGTCTTACTTACTATTTACATTCGTCTTCTCCATCTCATTGAAATAATCCAAGGTATGTGTAAAAAGAGGTGGCGAAATATCCAATATCGCACGTTCCTTTCAATGTTTACATAAAAACTTATTGTATAACGTAAGTAGCGTCATCCCCATTCTGTGCGCATGGGCAACGGCGCTCGTCAATGCAATGTTTCAGTGACTATGCGTATGAGCTGAAACGTAAAAAATATATTTTCAGTACTACGGATGTGTAAAGCCAGTGAAATGTACACAGTAGAAAACATAATGGAGCGCACATCTATAATTGTTGAATAAATGTCCACTGAAGTATTGTTGTTGAGAATAGTAAAAAATGACAATGAATCCAACAATTGAATAAGCATTGGAAAATGTGCATAGTAGAAAACATAATAGAGCGCATATCTATAATTGTGGAATAAATGTCCACTAAGATGTTGTTATTAGGGATAGTAAAAAATAACAACTAGTAGACAATTCTAAGATGAATCCAACAATTGAATAAGCATACTGCCCTGCAAACGTGAACAGAAAAGTACTATGCTGCATATCATGGGCCTGCAGAGTGTATATGATATGTCTGTAAATATGAAGTATCGAGATTTGAATCTAGGTGCAATGATACTTGTCTATCAGGGGCACATGAAGCAGAAAATATTCTGCCAAGAGGAGAAAAATTGTTGAATTCTAGAAGAATAATGAATGAATGTAGATGAAAAACAAAATAAAGTAAAAATAAATAAATATGTGAAAGGGGGTCTATATACTGTGCAAATGTATAGGTAGTATGAAGGCTCTATAAACGCCTCCTTTTCAAGTGTGGTTTAATAGAGACAGTGTCATTAAGACCCCTGTCTCTATGGGCTCCCAATCTCAGGATCCATTGGAGTTCTATTTCCTCTGTATAGGTGACGATGTCTCCAAGCCTAATTGATGGAGACACCACATGTAAAACCTGAAAGAGGAATTTGTGTTCATGTCCCTCCTCCAGTATATGTCTGGCCAGGGCACTACTGTTGTCGTGTCTTTGCACATAATAATAGTGATCCCTGATTCGTTCTCTAAGAGAACGGTTGGATTTACCCACATAGTATTTAAAGCAAACACAACAGTGGGCAACGTACACCACGTTGCGGCTCAAACAACTTGCATGCACCCTGATTTCCCATAACCTTCCACTATCTGGGTGCTTGAAATAATGTGATTTATCAATATAGCAACATTGTGCACAATTACCACATTGGACTGTCCTAGTACATTCTGTAGATTCTGCAGATCGATTCGATCTATGGCATAGCAATTGTTTCAAGTTAGTCATGTTACTATATGTATACCTTGGGCATGGGCCTACTATTTCTTTAATTCTGTCATCACATGTTAGAATGTTCCAATTCTGAAAAATCGCATTCTGCAGGATGTTGGCATTAGTACTGTATGGTATTATTAATCGCTCAACCCTGGAAATCGTGGGTGATCGTGTTGCATTAGTGGTTGGATCTGAGAAAAAAGGGTGTGCTCTATCTTTTCTCAATTCATCCATCTCAGAATATACCTCTTGAATTTCCCTATTATTATACCCTCGCCCCATCAATCCTATTTGTAAATTAGATAATTCTTGATGGTACAGTGCATCAGTGCTTGACAGCCTGGAAAGGCGCATTGCCTGCCCTTTGATAACATTCTTGAATATCCGGGGATTATGCATGCTCTGTCGATGTAAAAATGATGCCTTATAGCATGCTTTTCTATGGACAGTGGTTCCTATCGACTCATTTTCCTTGTACACCTTCACATCCAAAAAATCAACAGCTTGTCTGGAGTGTTTTAAGGTAAATTTGATGAAGTTAGTTGCATCATCCAATGTTCGTTTAAATTCCACCAAAGTTTCTATTGAACCATCCCACAACAGAAACAGGTCATCTACAAAACGTTTAAAGAACAAGATGTGTTCATTACCTAAAAGGTATCTCAATTCAAATTCTGCCATGACTAGATTGGCGTAGCTATTGGCACAGCTAGTGCCCATAGCTACGCCAGTCTTTTGTCTGTAGCAGGTGTCGTTATGCAAAAAGATGTTATTTTCAAGTACGATTTCAACTAGGAAACATAAAAAATCTATCCTACTTGTGGTTAGTATACCTGTTCTCTGAAGAAAGGATTTCATGAAATTCAAACCTTGATCATTAGGTATACAAGTAAACAATGATATTACGTCCAAAGTCACAAAACTTATACTGTCTGATAATGGAACATGTCCCATTCTTGCATGGAGACTCCTCAAGAAATCTTCGGTATCTCGTAGGACCCATTCATGTTTCGATAAGCATTTCTTAAGCTGACTATCTAAGTAAATCGAGATTGGCTCAGTGAGC
>NC_056729.1:1875885792-1875888292 GCF_019279795.1 Protopterus annectens | reverse complement strand
CTCCATTGAAGCAGAAAAAGTTGTTTTTCAGAACCACTGTATAAAGTTTATAAGCATTTCCAGTTTCAAAACATTGTATTTAGTATGCTTGTTAAGAAACAGTTCTAAATGCCTGCAAACCATCCTGGGGGATGTTGATATAATGTTACTAATATCTAGCGTTATCAAGCCATTTTGAAAATCATTACTATTGCTGTCATGCAAATGTTTAAAAGTCCCAGGAGTCTTGATGTAAAAACTTGCCTGAACTAGGGTTGAAATGAAGTCCAGGTATCTCGATATTGTTCTGTCTTGTTTTATAGTTAGAGATCGGCTGAGCCTGAATGGGGGTCAGTGGGGTCCTGTGTACTTTGGGGAGGCCAATGCTCTTCCTAGGTTGGGGTTGCATGACAGAAAAACAATTCAAGGGTGATGGCGTTGCTTGCATTCCAGGGCTGGAGAAGCTTATCACGGTAGTGAAGTTTTGTTCACTTCATTCAAGGTCACAGCCTTGTAAAAGTCCTGTTAAGTAGCAACTGTTGTTTGCATAGGTTTCTTGCTCCATAGCATAAAGACCCGTCTTTATCATCCGCTTTCATGATACGCAGATTATGATCCTGGCTGGGTTCCGTGATGGCGCCCGTCTGGCCAGAGATTACCATTTATGGGAGTGGACTCATTAAGCAGCCTCTGAGATCTTGCTCACACACTCTTTGAAGGCTGAAAGCATGTTGCTGAGGGCTGGGGTGAATAGACTCTTTTCTGGGGCTGCGAGTATCAGGAACGCCGGAGGATTCTGAGTCTGTGTCTCTGTGTTACCTGTGGGTGACTTTCAGATTTAGTTTCGAGATAAAAGCCTGAGATCCAGCAGGAACATCAGTGATCTGTGCCTTGTGATGGCAAAAGGAGTAGCCTTTGTTTAATAAGCTCACATGGGCCTCTGAGATATTTCTGTTAGTTAAATTGAAAAGTGTGCTGGTGAGTTGCAACCCCGCCTCCCTAGTACCTCCGTGACCCTCTGAATCATGGTCTGCTGACATGCTCAGCTGCCCGATCCTCCCTCTGCCTGTGGTTCCTTGAAGTCCTCCCCTCCTGCTGTACTGGTGAGTTGCTCCTGCATGAGGGATGGACTGTCTGGTCCTTGTTGCCAAAAAGCATGGGTTGTTTCGTTGAGCTCATAGCCCGCTGGCTGGGCTTCCTGCCATGGGAGTAGGTATGAGGAGGTTGGTGATAAGCTCTGGCTTTGTTGTGGCGGTGGCATCTGTAACCCGGAGGAGGTGGGTGATCGTGTGATGTGGTGGTGGTCGCTGGGGTTGCTCTCGTAGCCGCTATTGTTCCCCGTCTTCATCAGGTAGTCGGTATGCGCGGGTTGTCCTGGTATTGTTGTAGATCACGTGTTGAGCTTTTTCTGTTTCTGAAGATGAGGGTGGCTATGCCCGGTGATTTGGGAGTAATATTGTTTAAAAGGTGCTTGTAGTTTCCAAAGTCAGGCTATGCTAGGGATTTGTTCCTGTTTGGAGGATGTCTTCCTTCGCTAATTCCAGCTGCCCTTGTCAGGGTGATGAGCAGGTTGAGTGAGGAAAGGCCTGTTCATTGTAGAGCGAACCAGGTCAGCTAAAATGTCAGGCCTTCTTTCAGGATCCCATTTGGGAATCTGGTAAAACTGAGTCTCAGGCAACGACCTTGCAGAACGCAAGATCTAGAAAGTAGATGTCAGACCAATGTTTTTATAGGTGCTTAGTTTCTTCCAGGTTGTAGATGAGGTTTCGCAGTGTAGTGTTGATCTGCTGCTTAGTCAGTCCTGGTTGCCTGTGGCATCCCTCTTTAATCCATTTTGTGTCAAGGAATGGGTTCCTTTCTCTGAGACCTCTACTTAAGTGTATAATGAATTCGTGGCTGGATTAGGTGGTGTGAGTTTCATCTGGTTGCCTCTGGAGTGGCTGCAGACAAATTCTGTTCACCTCAGTTGGCTGCTGAGGTTGGGCGATGTGTGGCTGGAGTACAGAGGCTGAGTTGGATACTGTGAGAGGCTTACGGGGAAGCCTGCTTTCAGGTTGCAACACTGCATCTGTCGAGGATGTTGTGCCCCTGCTTTAGGTGGCATGGTACTTCCTCAAGGAAAGCCACCTTTCTAGAAATGTTCATCCTCGACATTACCTCAAACAACCAGTAGAGTGATGTTTCAAGAAGTGGCCTCCTACAGATCAGACAGACACCCACCCTATCCTTACTCATGGCTTCACCCCTGTAGACCACCAGAACTATTGAACCCAATAACAGAAATCTGTAGTTTCTAATCCCATCAGCCGAGAGATATGCAACCTATTAGGATATATCATTGGCAAAAACTGAACATACAAGAGAGCGACCACAACACCCATTGATAGTGGTAATGAGCCTGTCTTCACAAGAAGTTATCTCAGAACTCTAAACAAACCTTGAAAGGAAAGAGACCCCATACTCAGGAATGGCACAGACTCTATGAGCCTGCTAACCTGGCTGTAAAACCCCAAAGGTATGG
>NC_056729.1:1875787414-1875885292 GCF_019279795.1 Protopterus annectens | reverse complement strand
CCTACAGCTTTTTCTTCAAAACACTAATCAGTCAATGCTGAACATACACAAATGTATGAACTTAAGACAGAAGCACTCTGATCAGCAGCTTAACTGCAGCTCTCAGTGTGAAAATATAAACTGAAACCAAAGGGACAGAGCTGTCACTTTTAATATATTCAGTCACTGGCTAGTATGTGCACTGCCTGGATACCAGCAAAGAAAAAACACCCATAAATGTTGATTTCTCTAATCAGGGATCTGGGAACTCATGCAGATTGTAACCTAGCCTTTGACCAACATATGTCCAGGGTAGCAAGAAAATCCTTCTGTGCTGCTCAGATTATAAAGTACAGGCATGACAGCTAGGTCCAAAGAGATCATTATACATGTTACTTGAAATGTGCTTTCTCTTTCATCTTGTGAAAACTTCTGTTAATCTTGTAAATTGTATCTAGACGTCTGTAAATCCTGACCGCGGTGGTGGTGCTGCGGTAGCGTTGTCGCCTCACAGTAAGACGTTGTCCTGTTTGATTCTCAGCTAAAGCGTCTTCTGTGTGGAGACATGCGTGAATGGGCGTATCTTCGTTGAAGGTTGTGCGTTAGAGCTGGCAATTCAGCATGTAAAAATCTACTGCTAATCATTAGCGGACCGGAGTTCCGCTGTGGTGACCCCTAACCGGAAAAAGCCGAAAGACACAACAACAACGTCTGCAAATCCTGTAAATAGAATTGTAGACATACAGTTCTTTTCTCTGAATTACTGACTTTTTTTAATATTCATACTTTTAAAGCCCATGTCAAACTTGTTATCACTGTAATGTGTTGTGCAGCTTTTTCTCCCCGGGCCTCTGCTGAAAATGGGTTTCTGACTCAAGTGGACTTTCCCAGTCAATAAACAATTAAATAACTAAATAAACTGTACCACTGTATTCAGCCCTCATCAGACCCATCAAAAAGTACAACCCCCCCCCCCCCCGTATGTACCTGACCGGACATATGCAGCAACCAGAACATCCACAAAGGTTCCTTACAAACATATATAGGGAGTAAACAATGTCCTATGCTGACCACCTCAAAGCCCTGTTGGTTTACTCAGTATCATACAGACTTCTGAGAGGTGCTATTTGCCTGGCATATATATGGCATCCCTGGAACCTGTTTTGATGAACCTCTTGCAGATGTGCAAAAGGTTAATCAAAAAACAGCATCAGAACTATTAGATCAGAAGACCCAGATTTTGCTTGTGATATCACTAGGAAATGTTGAGGAGGGGGGGGGTCAGAGAATTCCTACTCTGGAATAGGCTCCCCATACCCATTAAGCAGAACTCCTTCCTATTTCAGCACAGCTTGGACCAATGAATGGGTAATAAGAAATTCACCCCTGGTCTAGCAAAACTATGTCTCTGATGGACAGAGGCAGTCAGTAAATAATCACCCATATAAATCAAACCTGTGGGTCACATTTGGGTTGCAATGATAGCCTTATAAGTATATAGTGGTCGTTAGCTTAATATATACCTATGGACCTACAATTAGGACACAGAAAATAGAAATCAAAATCTGAATAGTCTGTAACTGAAGTACTAAATATTGTAAAAAAAAAAAAAAAAAAAAAAAAGATAAAAAGAACTGGAGGAGGGATCTTTAGAAAAGAGAATAAATTACCTGGAAATAAATGGAATGTGTGGGAACAATAAATGCGGAATAATGTTGAGGAGAAGGAGTGAGATTTAAGTGAATACAGGAATTGAGCAAATTATATAATGTGGGCTTGAATAATAATGTTTAAAAAGAAAGCGTACACAATTATTGCATCAAAAGAATGAAAGTGTCACTCTACTTATTTTGTTTTCTTTTAACATCCATGCCTATGCCAGTATGCAAATTGTGATTTAATAAAGATGTTAAAAAGGGCTTGATCAAGCTGGCATAATAAATTTCAAAGTTGGTCAGGAATGGAGAAGCCGTCTTAATACAGGTATGCACAAGCTCTTTGGAGCTGGGTAAATACTACTGGCCACCACAGAACCAGAAACACAAACTAAACTATTATGACTCAAGCAAGCGTTGCTGTCACAGTTTCAACCAAATCAGAAATGTTCAGTCTTTCTGCTGGTTCATCCAATGTTTGAGTAACTAATGGAGAGACCCAGCTAGGACACTTAAAATTTGAATTTTATAAATCATGTGCCTTTTTTTTAGTATGGGATGTAAGGTCTGCTGCTGAGGAGCAACAAAGGAGAATACAGAAGCCTAAGAAATACCTTTTACCAAGAAATTGCTCTGTCAAGTAGAAAATACAATTGTTTAAGTTAACTTGCCATAACAGTAGATGTTTGAATAATTACTGCTGCAGTAGCCTTACCTATATGGGTTATATCCTGTAAATGATATAACAGTCAACAAGTTTCGAAAGCTTCAGGGCATATTCCATGTACCAAAACTGGTCGGAGCTGACTAAAGACAGTTTTGAGTATCACGGCCTTCAGAGTTTTCATACCACGAGACAGGGAGGCTTAGCTCTGAAACGACAATGCTATTCAATCCTTTCCAAAAAGCCATAGATGAAGCCAAGGTCCTGGAAGATGGAGCTTTGACCTTGCCTGGAACAGTTTTAGGATTATAACAAAAGGAAATGGGTTTACACAACCATCTGGAAATCATTTGTTTTGACCCAGGTTGTCCCTTCTTACCTTCACAAGAAATGAGCAACTGATCCAAAGGTATAAAAGATTTAGCTCGGTCAGGATAGTACCAGAGTAGTCTGTGGACATCTGACGTATGGAGTATCCTTTCTCACTTGTTTTTAGGTTCAGGACAAAAAAATGGGGAGATGGAGAGTTTAACAAACTAATATTTCTTTTATGCCTAATGTAGTATCAGAATTCTCAAAGAAACCTTGTCTCTGTGGAAAATGAGATAGGGTTGACTCACCATAAGAGCTTACAATACAGATAACCTTCTTGCAGAGGTCACAGCAATCAGTAAACTTGTTCTCTATGTTAAGAACAAGGTCAGCCAGGCTAGCAGTTTCAAATTATTTTATTATTTATTTTATTTTATTTTACATTTGTTGACCGGGCTAGTCTAACTGGATACATGTCCATTTTCAGTAGAGGCCCAGGAAGAAAAGATCCAAGACACATACAAAATACAATAAGGAAGGAAATAACAGTAAAGATGCATACAAAATACAATATAAAAAGTAGTAGTAAGTACAAATAAATTGTAGTTAGAACAAAAAAAATAGCAAATAGTTAAACATTGGTAGAGAAATACTAACTACCATACTCCAACTGTGCATAGCAAGAACAGTAAACAGCAAGGATAATATTTATGAGAGGATGTTATATACAATTATTTATGACATTCATTAGCAGTTTCATGGTAAAAGGAAACTATAAGTGTAGACTATGATGTGCAGTAGTTACTGATGAGAAGTAAGAAAGTTAGTCAGGATTAGTGCAGGAACATAACCAGTGTGTATTGAGGTACAGTTTGAGTTTCTTTTTAAAAAGTTTAAGAGAAGACAGAGTTGTGAGTACAGTGGGTAGTAAATTCCATAGCTTTCCAACAGTATTAGAGAACAGGGAGTCACCTGCTGAGTTGTTGGATGAGCGTAAACTTTTTTGATTATTGTAGGGGGTAAAGAGGCTTGAGAGTACTGGAGTATTGGTGGGTTGATGCAGGGTCTTGTGGGCTATAGTAAGCTGTAGAAATTGGAGATGGTGTAGAAATTCTAGCCAATCAAGTTGTTTTAGATTAAGGCAGTGATGAGTTCTGAAAGGAGAGTCAGGAGCAAATCTGGCAATATTGTTATAGGATACTGACAGCTTGTTGAGCGTTTTTAGAAAGATTCGTACAAATGGAGCAAATGTTACCTTCTCTAACAAAATGAAGACCCAAGGAGGAGCCACAGTTTTTCCTTAAGGCCTCTTAAGCAAAACACCTTTCATAAACATTTTGACATGAGAATCCACTGAAAGAGATGGCTCAATGGGCAGACATGCTGAAATGGCTGATAAATGAACCTTGATGGAGGAGTAAGAAAGGCCACAAGACAGTATCTCACACAAACATTGTAAAAATAGAGATCAACTAGCCCTGAATGGGTGCTGGTTATGTTGCAAGCACCAACTAGAAAACCTTTTCCATTTATTAATGATGTTCTAGAGCAGGCTTTCTTAGCTCCATTAGTACCTGCTGTACATCCTCCGTAAAAAGGTGCCTAAAGGGAATTAAGGCCCCATCAACCAGGCAGTCAACTGAAGTCAAATGATGTTGGGGTGCAACAAACACCCCTGTTCTTGTGTGAGTAGATCCGTGCAACAAGGAAGCTTGTGGTAACTGTCCCTGGGCACTTCCAGATGAAGAAAGTACAGTTGTGTAAAATCTTACCATAACAGTAGGTATGAAGAATACTGCAACAGTGAAGAGAAGGACAATAGGGATCTCTTGCCAAGGATATCTTAACATCCATCCGGTACACCAAAGCCTTCAGATCTTGATTGCGCCGTGCATCACATGCATGCTCCCCATACAGGATGTAGGGCATAATGAATACATACAGACACAGTTAACCAGAACTGAATTGCCTCGAACAGAGAAGTCTCCACAGGACAAAAAAAAGACCATGTATATCCAGGAGGAGAAAATGCAGACTGAGAAAGGAGATCCTTGGCCAAGAAGTGAACCAAAGTAAAATCTAAAGGGGAAAAAGGGGGTGTAGGGAGTGAATACTGCAACAGTGAAGAGTATGACCTCTACTGTTACGCTAAGACTTTACACAACTGTACTAGGTCCTTCTATATCACTGTTGACATAGGGAGAGTAGAAAATCTCAAGAAAAGGATTGGGAGGTGAAGGCTGGGAAAAGCCCTCAATAAACCCATGCAAAATGGCTCTAGCAAAATCTGCTCTAGCCTTAGAAACCATATCCGATTTATAATCTTTATTAAAGGTATGCCCTGAAGACCAGGTAGAAGCTTCAAGGATGGTGGTGGTGCCCAACCCCTTGAAGAAAGCACCAGAACAGGCAAAAGCCCTACTGGAGTGAGCTCTAAGTGAAGTAGACAGGCATTTGCCATGAAAAGAATAACAAAAAGAAATGGCCTTTGAAATTCAGGAGGAGATCGTTTGCTTAGTAACGGCCACCCCCAATGTCCTGGGATGCAAAATAACAGAAAGCTGGTCAGATTTAAGAATGGCTTTTGTTTTATCTAAATAACACCTGAGCTGTCTGTGTAAAGCCAAAGTATGTAAGGCCCTCTCACTAGCAGACAGGGAAGGGAGTTGAACTGTCTGATTCAAAAGGACAACTCAATGACCACCTTAGGCATAAAAGAATGATTAGTAGGAGGGGACAGTCTGTCCCTGTGAAAAACTGATAAAGGAGGGATGGCCATAAGAGCCTGAAGCTCAGAAACCCACTGAGCAGAAGTAAGAGCAAGACAGTTGTCCAGTACAGTAGTGCAGAGAAGCTGAAACTGTGGCTCAAAAGGAGCCTGGCTCAATTTTTCTAAAGCAAAATTAAGGTCCCAAGGAGGAGGAACAGGCTTTCTTGGGGGCCTAAGCTATAGGATGTCTTTAAGAAACTGCTTGACCTCAAAGCGAAAAGTCTAAGGAGGACTGAAGGGCAAACAAGCAGAAATAGCTGACAAATGGGCTAAGCCACACTGGAACAACTCGCACAAATAGGAGAGAACATGAGGGACCCCCACTGAAAAAGGATCCTGATCATAAGCATTGTACCAGACAGAAAATCGCATCCATTTGGAAATACAAGACTTTCTCGAAGCATGTTTTCTTGCCTCCTGTAAAACCATAAGCAAGCCCTCAGAAAAAAGGTGCCTAAAAGCAAATCAAAGCCCCATCACCCCCACAGTATTAGTTGAAAAATGGACAAGTAAGGATGGAGGAGTGACCCCTTGTCCTGTGTACAGAGGTCCAATCGGTGAGGTAACTTGTGATTACTGCCTCTCGCCACCTACATTAAGAGGGGAAGCAGCGTTGTCTTAGCCAAAAGGAAGTTTATAACAGGATTTCTGGGGAGTCCAGCTGAATCATCTGCAAGACTCTGGAAAGCAGAGGAAGGGATGGGAATGCATAAAGAAACATTCTCTTTCAAGAAAAAAAAAAAAAAAGGACGGCCGTCTTCCACACCAGATACCCTAGCACTCTAGAACCAAAGAGAGGGAATTTTCAGAGGGGAGGCTAAAAGATCTACCTGAGGAATACCCCACTGATGGACTATGTCCAGAAACACGTCTCTGTGCAGCATCCATTCTTGAACCTGTGTTTTGGAACTGCTCAAGTTGTCTGCCACTAAATTTTTCGCTGAGGAAATACACAATGCCTGAAGAATTAAATAACTGACAGCCAGAGCCAACCTGCACAGAAGGTAAGATTTTGTGGTCCCCCTGCTTGTTGACATACCACATCACTGTGGTTGTGCCCATTTAAACATTCAGAGGGTCTGAAGAGAGCATGGGGTGAAAAACCTGAAGGGCCAGAATCAAAGCTCTCATCTCTGTCAACAGGACGTATGGTCATGGAAAACACCCAGACAAAAAAAAGACACCTTTTGTGGCAATCCTTATGGGACTGTCTCCCACACTAACATTTTCCCTTCTTGGAAGACATGAACTCCAAGTTACTAAAAGGCAATAAAATCAAAGCAGAATTAAAAATAAATAAATAAATAAAAATAAAAAAACAGGGCACTTATCTGACAGCTAGGTATTCAACACAAGCAAAAGGGCTTTCAGGCTGATGAGCGATGATGACATTTGGACTGGCGGCAAAGAAGTTTTGGGCAACTGGGTCTGTATGTCACCTTTATGCCCGATGTCTTGTACAGAGAGCATACGTGTGGTGTACGGCACATACAAGGTCTAAAGGCTTTGGTATACTGGCCAGACATTGGGTGATTCTTGACAGGAGAGCGATACTGTGAAGATGACTGCAACAGTGATACAGAAGGAAAACAGCTGCCTGAGCCAGAAGGGAGTCACCATAATGAGCTTGGGGGAATTCCTTCTGAATGTCCACAAGTACCCTGGATATCAGTGGATAAGATGGAAAAGCATACAAGAACACATCTTTCCAGGGGAAAATGGCATCAGTCTTCCAGTCCTTCTTGCACGGAGTCCAGAAGCAGAATTTGGTCACCTGATTGTTTCAGAGAGGAGGCAAATAGTTATTCTTGAGGAACACCCCACAGATAGCTCTGGTTTCCATTCGTGAGAGTCTGTCCTTGTCCTGTTCAGTGAGTCTGCCACACAGTTTTGCTCTGATGGAATGCAGGGTGCCTAGGGAGAGAGATTATACTTTGATGCTATATTCCAAGCTAACATGGCTAGTCTGCAAAGGGTACAACCTTCTTTCCCCTTACCTGTTGACATGCCACATGACTGGGGTATTGTCTGTAACAACTTAGAGGTTTCGGGAACCAAAGATGATTCAGAGGGTTGAGTGCCTTCATCAGGGTAAGCACCTCTTATATTTATGTGCTTCCCAGACACCTTTCACTTTTATCCCTTCTGAAACCGCTCTCCAAGTCCACGGTGTCTGTGGTGATGGATTACTTTGGAACAGGAAGGGAGAAGGAAAGACCTGGATTTAGGGATATTTGCTGTCTCCATCAAGTGATTACTCTTCTGACAACCCCAGCAATGGGATTTGAAAAGAAAAAGGGTTTAATCTTTTTAACAAACTGCCGACATAATTCTGAATCCTTCCATGATGTCAGCTGAGAGATTGCATGGGTTGTGTCCAATACCTTTCAACTGTACAGATTTTCACAGAATGTCCAGATTTTTGCCTCATATTTTCGTTCAGTTTTTCATAAAATAGTGATATTCTGGCAAATTAGTAGCAGTTAGAAAATGATGACTGATATAATTTTCAGACTTCAAACTCTTCTGAAAATTCATGCTAATGCTAATGCAAAACCTGTTATTCTATCAACTTTCTAAAGTCTGTATAAGCAATATTTATTTAACATTTACTTACCAGGAAGGTCCGACTTGGAAAGAAGCCAATTTTCAGAGAAAGCCTGGGAAGAAACGCACCAGATGCATGTCTTTGTAATGTGAGAGTAAACCCGAGCATCCGGAGGAAGCCCACACAAATGCGGGGAGGACATGCAGACTCCACACAGAAATCACCCCAGCCGAGAATCAAACTGGAGAACCTCTTGCTGTGAGGCGACTACACAACTGCTGCACCACTGCGCCATCCCTGTCCCTATTTTTGGGCCTTTGTCCCACTTTTATTTATGGCTTTGTCCACATTTCTTGCTCCAAGAGTTTGAGAGGTATGGCTACGTCCATGTACTTTAATGGATGGGACCTGAGCTTGTGTTGTAGTAAATTCCTCGTATACACTTCCTACATAGACATCACTGAGGATAAAGTTAAATTAACTTTTCAGTGATATCACATAGAGAGAATTACATGTACAAAGGACTTTATTTTGAATTTGAATATCAATCCATGAAAGAGGAAACAGGAAAACATGCAGGACACGCTGGAAGCAACACATGGCATGGTGTTTAAGGTAAAATCAAAACTGTAAAAGAAATCTTTAACAGAGGCCTAGGTTCAAATGCAAAAAAATCACTCTGAAAGAAGAAATTGAAAAGTCAGAAAATGTCCCGCAAAAGATAAAATGGAAAGAAAAGTGTTAACTAAGAAACCCAGAAAGTATGTTACTTGAAGATCCTAAAACCGTAATTCAAATTCATGGGTGACGGTCTGGAGTGGTTTACAGTGACAGCAACTATGAAAACCTGGACAGATTTACACCAAGATGCATTACAGGAAAGAAATCAAGTGTGTGCATTAGCCTAAAAAAGTAGCTTATCTGCTGATGAGCCATACCACTATGTTACTGTACTGATCAGCGAATACTCCCTATGGAAACAAGTCTAGGAAAAACTTCAGAGTGAACAGAACTGCTTTCCCCTTCAAGATACTGACATGAATAGAAAATCTGGAATTATCTACATACCCTAAGAATAGACAAGCTAAAATGTCCTTTGCCCAACACACCCTAGTGCAGACGCATTGCGTTGACTGTAGCTAACAGAATAGGCAACTAAGTTTGCTGCTGAAGTAATTGGCAAGCTCCAGCCACCAAAGGAATAGACACCTGCAAGCTTGGGAGCAGTCTCTCGAGACAGGGGATCCACAGCCTACATCACCACACTTCTGAAGATCTGCTGCAGTATTTTCATGTAATATCAAGTATGAGAAATAATGGGAATGACTGCTGAAACCAATCACTCTAAAACAACAATGTGGTGGAGCTTCTGATAGTGCAAGAACAGACGATACCTTTGAATGAAAAGAACAGATTCTGTCCAAGGGAAGGCATGCCTTGCATGAAATACAGAATCCTCAGCACCTGTGAAAGCATACACTGTCACTTTTCAGGACTTGGTTAACTTACTTTCCACATCTCTTTGCTCTCTTCTTGACCAATCTTCCCATTTGTTCCTCCATCACCGGGAGAAGGGGAGGGGGGGGGGTTGAGGATAAGCCAAGAGAGACAGCTGCGTAAGTAGCCAGGGTGCATCAAGTTTAGTTTTGTTTTCTCTCCATTTCCCTCCAGTCTGCCAGTCCTACAACATCCGATAGGTGGGACAAGCAATGGTCATCAGTGCTGCTCCACTCCTCACTTCTGAAAGAGGAAGGTATCAAAAACGACTGTCCTGCCACTCACAGGAAGTACTTCAGACTTGTGCCACAAGCCTATACCACAGGAATCAAGTTATATGCATATGCCTTTTAAGTGAATGTCCCCTTCCATTATAATGTGCAGTCCCATCCTCCACGTCTGCTCTATCAAGCACCAGAGTTACTTGAACTCGGGCTGACTGAGCCAAAGTCAAGGATTTATCCCTCTACACTGCTGGGATACAATCATTGTAAAGTTTATGGTTACTGCCCAGGGAATGTACGAATACAAGAAACTCCTGCACCAGTACCACATCCTGCATGGAAGAAGAAGTGGAGAGCCAGAGGTTCATAGTTAAGTACCAGGCTAGTTGCCCTTGTGGGCAATTTTAAGCCTAGCCAATTTCCCATTCAAAGGTAAAGAATCAAATCCTGTAACTTGTGAGGAAAACATAAACATAATACCAACTCCCAGCCATAACAGGATGCATCTCTAAGACATTCACATTTACCTAGAGCCAAGTCTGACCTAATGCACCAGGAAAGGGAACATCTTGTCTCCCTGTAGTGTCTGCTGAGATGCAGCAATAGATTTCTATTTGATGAACACTCTGGGGGTTATGGTGAGGCCAAATGGAAGTTTCTGGACAGATGATAACTGGCTCAGACTCGTAAGTGAGGAAACCTTGACTGTTTATCCGTCTTAACATTGAGGTAGGCGTCACAGAGGTCGAAACAGTATATCCAGTCTCCTGTTAAACAAGTTAAAACTGGCATCAACAACAGCATTCAGGTGGGTTTACTTGGGCTACTTCTTGCATTTAATATTTGTCACATATCCTTTATCTTTTTTTTTTTTTTTTTTGCACTATAAAGACCCTGGAGTAAAATCCACATAATTTCTTATCCAGTAGTCCCTTTTGGAAAGGAAGTTTAAAAATCTTTATTCTTGCCACTTACTTCCGAAAGGGTGGGTGGGACAACTGGCAAAGTTAGGGACAGTGAGACAGGGATCATGAGTAAAGGAATTTTTCAAACCCTGAATACAACCTTCCTGTTTAATGTCTCCTTGCAAACGATTTCCAATCAGACAAAGGGAAAGATGATCCTCAACTACCTCCACCAGGTGACAGTCAACAAAGGCTTCAGGGCTGCTCCTGGCCAGTATTGGGTGCTCTGCAGCTCCTTAACAACTGCCGAGAATTCTTCCTTCCATGTTTGACACTCCAATGGAAGCTGCTTGGGAATTACGGCTCTCTAAAGCACACTTATTTCTGTGGTACTACACACCTAAACCATCAGGTGTGGGCTCTCTTTGAAAAGATGCACAGAGATACTAAACATTTGTTTTTATTATTAGTTTTGGGCCCCGTGCTGCTTATTATATATCAGCCCTCAGAGAGCAACCATCTCATTCATTCCATTGTAAAGGAAGGGTATGATCCATGCAATCATCAGCTCAGACAGCAACCATCTCATTCATTCCATTGTAAAGGAAGGGCATGATCCATGCAATCATCAGCTCAGACAGCAACCATCTCATTCATTCCATTGTAAAGGAAGGGCATGATCCATGCAATCATCAGCTCAGACAGCAACCATCTCATTCTTTCCATTGTAAAGGAAGGGCATGATCCATGCAATCATCAGCTCAGACATTAACCATCTCATTCATTCCATTGTAAATGGAGGGCATGACCCATGCAATCATCAGCTCAGAGAGCAACCATCTCATTCATTCATTCCATTGTAAAGAGAGGGAATGATCCATGCAATCATCAGCTCAGCGAGCAACCATCTCAATCATTCATTCCATTGTAAAGGGAGGGCATGATCCATGCAATCATCAGCTCAGACAGCAACCATCTCATTCATTCCATTGTAGAGGGAGGGCATGATCCATGCAATCATCACCTCAGACAGCAACCATCTCATTCATTCCATTGTAAAGGAAGGGCATGATCCATGCAATCATCAGCTCAGACAGCAACCATCTCATTCATTCCATTGTAAAAGGAGGGCATGATCCATGCAATCATCAGCTCAGACAGCAACCATCTCATTCATTCCATTGTAAATGGAGGGAATGATCCATGCAATCATCATCTCAGACAGCAACCATCTCATTCATTCCATTGTAAAGGAAGGCATGATCCATGCAATCATCAGCTCAGAGGGCAACCATCTAATTCATTCCATTGTAAAAGGAGGGCATGACCCATGCAATCATCAGCTCAGACAGCAACCATCTCATTCATTCCATTGTAAAGGAAGGGCATGATCCATGCAATCATCAGCTCAGAGGGCAACCATCTCATTCATTCCATTGTAAAAGGAGGGCATGATCCATGCAATCATCAGCTCAGACAGCAACCATCTCATTCATTCCATTGTAAATGGAGGGAATGATCCATGCAATCATCAGCTCAGACAGCAACCATCTCATTCATTCCATTGTAAAGGAAGGGCATGATCCATGCAATCATCAGCTCAGAGGGCAACCATCTCATTCATTCCATTGTAAAAGAAGGGCATGACCCATGCAATCATCAGCTCAGACAGCAACCATCTCATTCATTCCATTGTAAAGGAAGGGCATGATCCATGCAATCAGCTCAGAGAGCAACCATCTCATTCATTCCATTGTAAAGGGAGGGCATGATCCATGCAATCCTCAGGGACTTTTTCAATGTCATATCTTCCCCATCCCTGTGGTGACTGATAATGGCATTTACAATACAGCCCCCCCCCCCACACACACACACAAGCAAAATTATGCATGTTGAGTTTTGACAGCATATTCTGTATGGAAGGGACACCTTCTGTCATGACACCATTGTTGCTGGGTTCTGCCTCCTGTACTTGGAGACGTCCACCTTCTATTAGGTTTTAGTACAGCAGCAGTCCTAGCCACCACCTCCCTCCACCATCGATGGGCCAAGCTGGCACCAGCTGCTCAGTTTTATCCTCCCTAAAGAGCCTCTTCCATGCCTGTGGCAAAACTGAAATTGGGTCACTGAGGAGACCTATCTGGTGAAGCATTTCCATTCCTCTTGCATACTTTACTGGCAGAGACTTTTTGTAAAAATTATTATCTTGATTCTTTGAAATTTAAAACAAAGATTATTCAACATACTCCAAACTCAAGAAGCCAAACAGATAGTGTAACAGCACTGATGTCTAGGTGAAGGCTATCCAAATGGTGGGTTATGAAGCCCTCAAAGTTCAGCAGGCTGAAACAAATTTTGAGAATTTGCAGAGTCCGCAAGAGAACCAGAAAGAAAGGTGTGATTAGGACCACTCTGGAATTCAGTCTTTGGGCTTCTGGGATGCTTTTCATTACAAAGAGTATCAGTGGAAAGGAGGCTGCAAAGCCATGCCTATGACTAGTGCATCCCTGACTGTGCTATCAATCCGCTTGCTTTAGTAGTCCTGACACTGAGCTTGATAGTGACGTGAAGAGGTCCATCCAACAATTATCTTGTTGGCTGTTCACTGGTCAAGCAACCACTAAGGAGTGAGAAGCAGGTTGCAGCTCAATGTGTGCACCAAGATGGTCTCTTCCCTGGGAAAAGTGAATCCATGATCTCCCTTGCATGTGGAGAATGAAAGCACAGTTGTGTATACTTACCATAGATGTAGATGTTCAAGTGTATTCACTGTTGCAGTCATTACATTTGGGTTATCTGCTTTGCAGTAGCCCTCAGCCGGCCTGATTAACAAAGTCTTGGGTCCTGCGTTGGTTGCTGTCCCTTCTTCCATGATGTCAGGGGGTATAAAATGAGAAGTTATGTACCTACCATAACGTTCCATGTTAGTTGTCTTCTCTCGCCTTCTTTCTTGCTTGATGGGTTTGGAGCCGATCCTCGGCTCCGACTCGGCACTTGCTAAGCTCGAGAGTCACTTTTATCAGCTCGAGGCAGCCCCATATCCCATGATGCAAGGCGGTAAGTACCCAGATCTCGTTTGATGACAAAAGGGCAATAGCACCTAGCATAAACACTTCCCAAAGGAAGAAAGAAAAACCTGCAGGATGGAAGAAGGACCAGCTCTGTATGGTCTTCAGCATCATAATTCCTTGTAGAAAAAGGTCTGTCCAGGCCTGGGGGAAGGAGGGAGGGTCAAGAAAGAAGGCGAGAAGACAACTAACATGGAACGTTATGGTAGGTACATAACTTCTCAATGTTAAGTTGTCAATCTCGCCTTCATTCTTGCTTGATGGGACCGCGTCCCTAGCACCTCTATCCTGGGTGGCTCAATGGAACAGACTCTTGAGGACTGTAGAGCCAAAACTGGCTCTGTCCCTGGAGGCCAAGTCCAATTTGTAATGGGAAACAAATGTATGAGGAGTGGCCCAAGTGGCGCTGCACAAATAGTGTCTAAAGGAAGTCTAGCTTGAAAGGCTGTAGAAGTAGCTAATCTTCTGGTTGAATGTGCTTTAGGTTTTGAGCACAGCTGTTTTCCCCTGAGCTGATAAATTTCAGAGATGACAGAAGAAAGCCATCTAGATAAGGTCACTTTTGAGACAGGAAGGCCTTTCTTGTTATCAGCATAGGAAACAAAGAGTTGATCGGATTTCCTAAATTGTTTAGTTCTGTCCAAATAATATCTGAGTTGGCGGTGGACATCAAGATAATGTAGTTTTGTTCGATCTGTTTGAATAGTTTGGAAAAAATACAGGGAGATCAATGGATTGATTCAAATTAGTCTTTGAGGCGACCTTAGGCAAAAAGGTCGGATTAGTTCTCAATGATACTCTGTCTTTGTGAAAGACCAAATAGGGGGGGCGAACAGATAGAGCATGAAGTTCAGACACCCTCCTGGCCGATGTAATAGCTACTAGGAATAAGGTTTTCCATGAAAGAAATTTCAGGGAGCAAGAAACAGCTGGCTCAAAGGGGGGAAGAATCAAGGATGTCAGCACTAAATTTAGATCCCATTGAGGAGGAGGACTCCTGACTGGAGGCTTCAGGAGGAAAATTCCTTTCAAGAAGGCTCTACAAAGCCTGTGGGACATAATATTGTGATCTGCGAACCCGACATGAAAGTTCGAGATAGCAGCCAATTGAACTCTAACTGTGGAAGAAGAGGAGCCTGCATGAAAAATCTCCGCTAAGAAATCCAAAACTGCCTGAACTGGAGCAGTGAAGGGATCAATATTCTTGGCTTTAGCCCAATAAGAGAAACGTTTCCATTTGCTTGTATATATCCTCCTGGTAGAGGATTTTAAGGAAGCCACTAGAATGTCTCTAACGGGGTTAGAGATCAAAGGAAGCCTGGCTAAGGAAGGAAGTGGAGCAAACATGCTGTGAGGTTGAGAGAAGGGATAGACTGGTGCAGCTGACCGGATTGGTGAATCAGAAGATCTGGCACTGGGTCCAGATGCCACGGCTGCACCAAAAAGGTGACGATGGAGGAACGGAAACCAAATTTGTCGAGGCCAATAAGGAGCAATGAGAATCATTTTGGCTCTCAAAACGGTTGCTTTCTGGATAACTTGAGGGATCAGAGGAAATGGAGGAAAGGCATAAAGAAGTCCCTGGGGCCAATCCTGGATCAGAGCATCTCTGGGGGGATGGCCTGGCAGAGGGAAGAGAGAGAAGAAGTCTGGGCATTTGCTGTTTTGGGGAGTAGCAAAAAGATCGCAACATGGGCGACCCCATTCCAGAAAAATCTCTTCCACTATAGATTGCTTGAGAGACCACTCGTGAGGCATGAGAATAGCTCTGCTCAATCTGTCCGCTAAAATGTTGGTTTTCCCAGGGATGTGCGTTGCTACCAGAAACCGATGAGAGGAGATCGCCCATTGCCAAAGTCTGAGCGCTTCTCGACACAAGGGGTAGGACTTGGTTCCGCCCTGTTTGTTGATATACCAAACTACAGACATGTTGTCTGTGTGGACTGCAATTGTCCCTACGGGAAGAAAGTCGTTGAGGGCTTGCAACGTTAAAAGCACTGCTCTCATCTCTAGGACATTTATGTGCAGGTGGTATTCGAACGGTTGCCACGTCCCATGAACCATCCTGCCCTGATAATGACCCCCCCCACCCGATCAGGGAGGCATCCGTGGTGACAGTGGCTACCGGGGATGGGGGTACAAAGTGTCTGCCTTGGTGAATCTGGGGAGAAGTGATCCACCACACAAGATGATTCTTGCAAATCTGTGTCACCAGTATTCGGTGACGCATTGGAAGTTGTTGGTAAGACCACTGAGTGAACAACATCCACTGAAGAAGGCGCATGTAGAAGCGAGCCAGGGGAAGAAGAGTAATGGCCGCAGCCATGAGGCCTAATACCTTTAGAACCATTCTGGCCTGTACTTTCTTGTTGGCTAGAATGATCCTGACATGACTTTGAATGTCTGAAACTCTTTGATCTGTAAGGGTAGCTGACATCCGAACAGTGTTTAAGTTTGCGCCTATGAAAGTAATAGACTGGCAGGGCAATAAGGATGACTTTTTGAAGTTGATCGAGATGCCCAAATGAGAACAAAGATTTATTGTGTAATCCCTGGCTTGAACAAGCTGATGCCTGGTGGTGGCTGAAAGGAGCCAGTCGTCGAGATACGGAAACACCTGGAATCCTTGACGTCTCAGGTGAGCCGTGACCACTGCCATGCATTTGGTGAATACTTTGGGGGCTGTAGTGAGACCAAAGGGCAGGGCTCTGAACTGGAAATGACTGGACCCCAGCCGAAAGCGGAGAAATCTCCTGGAGCGTCTGTGAATTTTTATGTGATAGTACGCATCCTGAAGATCTATTGAGCACATCCAGTTGTCCTTCTGTAAGAAGGGCAGAATTGACTGAAGAGTGACCATTCGGAATCTTGTCTTCCTCACAGACTTGTTGAGTCTGCTGAGATCCAATATTGGTCTCCAGTCTCCCGTCTTTTGGGGACCAAAAGAACCTTGAGTAGATTCCGGCTCTGAATGATCTGTTGTAACTGGCTGAATGGCTCTTTTTTGCAGTAGTTTTAAGACTTCTAACTCTGCAATTTCCCTTAGACCGGCTGGTACATCTGGAAGGGAATTTGAGGGATAGAAAGGACTTTCCTCGAAAGGAATTTTGTAACCCTCGGATATGATCGACTGTACCCATCTGTCTTGAGTGAGGGAACGCCAGGCTTCTGGGTACAGCGATAGTCTTCCCCCGACTGCCTCCAAGGAGGGACAGCCGGGCAACATCTCAGGGATGCTGAAAGGGCTTGTCAGAGAGAGACTCTCTGTTTCCCTGGTTTTGTGGACCCCCTCTGCCTCTAGAGCGGCGTCTGTTGTTGTTACCCCCTCTGCCTCTAGGGGTAAACTGACCACGTGAATCCGGCGTGACTCCTTGGGATTTGCGGAACCACATTTTGCCACCCTTCTGTCCTTTGGGGTAAGGTCTAGAAGGGGTGGAAAAACGTACTACGGCAGAAAGAGTTTTGCCGTCCTGCTCACACCTGGTCAACGTTTCCTTCACTTGAGGGCCAAACAAAGCTGACCCATCAAAGGGAGAGTTTGTGAAGGACGCCTTAAAGGGATCTGCAAAATTACAGAGCCGCATCCAGGCTTGGCGTCTAAGAGCCACACCTGTACCTGCGGCCTACTGCTCCATCAGCAGCATATGATATCAGCCGCATGGAGGAGTTAGCAATGGAGTTAAGGGTTCCTAGCTGCAAAGCAATTTTTCTTGAGCCCTGCAGCTGTAGGATCCTGTACTACTTCACCTAGCTCCTTAAGGATATCCCTCTGGAGTCTGGTGAAGTGACATAGGTAGTTCAGCGAACACATAGCAAAGGTCGCTGAAGAAAACATCCGCTACCATATCTATCCATGGTCCTAGAGTCCTTATTAGGAGGATGGACAGGTACGGAAGGATCTGCAAGTTCCTTCTTAGTGGCAGCCGCCACCACCATGGCATCAGCGGGGACACCTTTTGTGAGGAATTGCTTGTCCGACGGGGCAGTAATAAATTTAGAAGGCCTCCTAGGGACTGGCTCTACAGAGTCAGGAGCAGCCCACGCCTTCGAGCAATAACCTGCATAAGGGGTCGAAGGCGGAGACACCCAGGAGGTGGAGGGCCGAGATCCAAACGCCTCCAGGTATACTGACTCATCCTCAGAGGGATTATTGGTGGGCCAGTTCCCCTCTGTCTAAGGAGTTCTAGGATGTCTGAGAAGGAGACATCCTCAGAGGGGGATCTTGGGGATCCCTCTGACTCATCTAAGTCAGTATCTGAAGTGATAGACTCGGGGGAGTCTACGTGTTTCCTCTTACAGGTCCTCTTCCGCGGAGGATCTCCCGACAAATCAGGAGAATCCTCGGAAGAGGGGGATATTCCCAGTGGGGAAACCTGAGGCGGAGGATCTCTGGGTCCTGGAGCAAGAGAAGTGGCAGAGATGTCAACAGGCACTATAGAGGGAGGAGCTAAGGGAACAGACTGCTGGCTGAGTCCAGTGGCCAGCACACTCTTCATCACCTCGAAGGCTCCCCTCCCAGGGAGGTCCGAGAGAACCCGCTCCGAAGAGCTAGGAACTCCAGGACCCACCGAAAAGGAAGGCTCCGAGCACACCAAGGCCGAGGCTCCAAGGGGAAGAGCGGGGTCGGACAAGGGTCCGATGCCACTCACCCCCTCGGAGGAGACCAGGAAGCCCGGCCACGAATCCCTCTAAAGAAGGTCTCAAGAGGAGATAAGAGTAGAGGCTGAAGGAGCAGAAGGGGTATCTGTCCCCAGCCGTAGCAGAAACTATTCGAAGACTCCAACTCCAAACTCTGGGGTAGAGTCGAAGGAGGAACTGCAATGGGGTGTGGACTAATAGTCGTCTGCTGAGACGGACTATGTAGCATTTGGGCCAGTGCCTGTGATTTTAGTAATCTACTGACCACTCTCTCTAAATCATGGTCAGAAAGCCTGGATGACCTTGAAGATCGGCTCCGATGGCTCCGTTCCGAGAGGAGAGGCGAAGCCGGAGCCGAGTATCGGCTCCAAGGAAGGGGATCTAGACCTCTTCCTCGAAGGAACCATCGGAGCCGATGAAACCACAGAAACTGTCGGAGCCGACAACTTATCGGCACCGACAGGTAGCTTCGATGCATCGGCTCCAGCCGGAGCCGATGCAGCCATAAAAGTAAGGGTGTCGGAGCCGATCGGAGCCGACACCGATGCCTGAGCCACATGGTGGTCGGAACCGATCGGAGCCGACACCGAAGTGGTCGAACCAGAATCGGCACAGATGGGGTTGGTGTAAACCAGAATCGGCTCCAGCCGGAGCTGATCTCGACTCTGAAAGAGTCGGAGCCGAGGCCACAGGCTTGGACACAGAAGCCTGGGCCTTGGAAGACTTAGAAGTCTTAGATGGAGCCGACTTAGCCGGAGAGCCCTCCGGCTTAAGAAGGCCCCTCAAAATCAATTTATTTCTTCTCTCCTGCAGGACTCTCTGGCTAAAAGAGTGACATATAGCACAGGAGTCCTGCAGGTGAAGAGGCCCCAGGCAGTAAAGGCAAGAAGTGTGACCGTCTGTCAGAGACATCTTCTGACAGCACGAGTCACACTTCTTAAAGCCTGAGACCCTCTCCTTAGACATGGTGAATAATACACACACACAACACCAGTCCAAGAAATTAAATTATATATATCCCAAAAACTATCAATAACAGACACACACACACACTAACAAGGGGGGGATGGGATGGGAGAAAGTCTGACTAAAAGTTTTAAGGAGACAGGGAAATTCTAGTCAGAAAGGGACTAAAACTGTGTTAAAACTATTAATTTTAAAGTTTTTTGAAGAAAAGGGGCAAAAATAGCAATGTAAAAATCACTTACCAGGAGCTGGTAAAAGGAGGACCTCATCAGCGAAGCGGCAAACAAGATCTGGGTACTTACCGCCTTGCATCATGGGATATGGGGCTGCCTCGAGCTGGTAAAAGTGACTCTCGAGCTTAGCAAGTGCCGAGTCGGAGCCGAGGATCGGCTCCGAACCCATCAAGCAAGAATGAAGGCGAGATTGACAACTTAACATTTAGAAGTTATGTACCTACCATAACGTTCCATGTTAGTTGTCTTCTCTCGCCTTCTTTCTTGCTGGATGGGTTCGGAGCTGATCCTCGGCTCCGACTCGGCACTTGCTAAGCTCGAGAGCCACTTTTACCAGCTCGAGGCAGCCCCATATCCCATGATGCAAGGTGGTAATTACCCAGATCTAGTTTGGTATCTAGAGGAAAAACTGCCTATAAAAAACTTTCCACTACGGAAAGAGAAACACTAACCTAAAAAGGCTGTAATGGAAACCAGGTATTGAAGGACAAGAACTATCTGGTGTCTAAGGAAGAAGAATCTTCCAGAGAAAAGGGGAGATCAAGGTCTGTCCAGGCTAGGGGGACAGGAGGCGGGGGACGCAAGAAAGAAGGCGAGAGAAGACAGCTAACATGGAACGTTATGGTAGGTACATAACTTCTAAATGTTAAGTTGTCAATCTCGCCTTCATTCTTGCTGGATGGGACCGCGTCCCTAGCACCTCTATCCTGGGTGGCTCAATGGAACAGACTCTTGAGAACAGTGGAACCAAAGCTTGCCCTATCCCTGGAGGCCAAATCCAATTTGTAATGAGAAACAAAGGTATGAGGAGTGGTCCAAGTGGCTGCTGCACAAATAGTATCTAAGGGCGGCCAAGCCTGAAAAGCTGTAGAAGTGGCTAGGCCTCTTGTGGAATGTGCTTTAGGTTTTGAGCTGAGTTGTTTGCCCCTAAGTTGATAAATGTCAGAAATGGTGGAAGATGGCCATCTGGATAAGGTCACTTTAGAAACAGGGAGACCTTTTTTATTTTCAGCATAAGAAAGGAAGAGTTGATCAGATTTCCTAAATTGCTTAGTTCTGTCCAAGTAATATCTAAGTTGGCGGTGAACATCAAGGTAATGCAATTTTTGTTCCGCCCTGTTAGAATAATTTGGAAAAAATACAGGAAGATCAATGGATTAGTTTAAATTTGTCTTAGAAGCAACCTTGGGCAAAAAGGATGGATTGGTTCTCAAGGATACCCTATCCTTGTGGAAGGCCAAATAAGGGGGACGAACAGATAGGGCATGAAGTTCCGACACTCTTCTAGCCGAGGTAATGGCGACAAGAAAGAGCGTCTTCCAAGAAAGAAACTTTAATGAACATGAAGCAGCCGGTTCGAAAGGGGGAAGTATTAAGGATGCCAGCACTAAATTTAGGTCCCACTGTGGTGGAGGATCCCTAACAGGGGGCTTTAGAAGTAACACCCCTTTAAGAAAGGCTTTACAAAGCTTGTGGGACATAATGTTGTGGTCTGCAAACCTGACATGAAAGTTGGAGATTGCTGCCAACTGAACTTTGACTGTGGAAGAGGAAGTACCTGAGTGAAAAATTTCCGCTAGAAAATCCAAGACTGACTGAACCGGGGCAATAAAGGGATCTATGTTCTTATCTTTCGCCCAGAGGGAGAAGCATTTCCACTTACCAGAGTAAATCCTCCTGGTAGAGGACTTAAGAGAAGCTACTATGATGTCTCCAACGGGGTTAGAGATCATAGAAAGCCTGGCTAAGGAAGGAAGTGGAGCAACCAAGCTGTGAGGTTGAGGGAAGGAACGGACCGGTGCAGTTGACCTGACTGGTGGGTCAGAAGATCTGGCACTGGGTCCAGATGCCAAGGCTGCACCAAGAGATGGCAATGAAGGAACGGGAACCAAATTTGTCGAGGCCAGTAAGGGGCAATGAGAATCAATTTGGCTCTCAAAACGGACGCTTTCTGGAGTACCTGTGGAATCAATGGAAAGGGGGGAATCATAAAGAAGTCCCTGGGGCCAATCTTGGGAAAGAGCGTCTCTGGGGGGATGGCCCGGAAGTGGGAAGAGAGAAAAGAAGTCTGGGCATTTGCTGTTTAGAGGAGTAGCAAAAAGATCGCAGCATGGGCGGCCCCACTTCTGAAAAATTGCTTCCACTATGGATTGCTTGAGAGACCACTCGTGAGGCATGAGTATAGCTCTGCTCAATCTGTCCGCTATTATGTTGGTTTTCCCAGGGATATGCGTTGCTACCAGAAACCGATGAGAGATCGCCCATTGCCAAAGTCTGAGAGCCTCTCGACATGAGGGATAGGACTTGGTTCCACCCTGCTTGTTGATGTACCACACCACGGACATGTTGTCCGTGTGAACTGCAATAGTTCCTAAGGGAAGAAAGTCGTTGAGGGCTTGCAACGTTAAAAGCACTGCTCTCATCTCTAGGACATTCATGTGCAGGTGGTATTTGAATGGTTGCCACGTGCCATGAACCATCTTGCCCTGATAATGCCCCCCCCACCCGATCAGGGAGGCATCCGAAGTGACCGTGGCTACTGGGGCCGGGGGAACAAATGGTCTGCCCTGATGGACTAGAGGAGAGGAAATCCACCAGGATAGATGGTTCTTGCAGGTCTGTGTCACTAGGATCTTGTGACACATGGGAAGCTGCTGGAAGGACCATTGTGTGAACAACATCCATTGTAGAAGACGCATGTAAAAACGGGCCAGAGGAAGAAGTGTGATGGCAGCAGCCATGAGGCCCAACACTTTCAAAACCAGCCTGGCTTGTACCTTTTTGCTGGCAAGGATGATTCGAACGTTGTTTTAGATATCTAGGATTCTCTGACTTGTTAGGTTTGCTGACATCAGAGTAGTGTCTAGATTTGCGCCTATAAAGGTAATAGATTGGCAGAGCGATAAGGAGGACTTTTCGAAGTTTACCAAAATTCCCAATTGACTGCAGAGACGTAGGGTGTAGTCTCTGGCTCGGATGAGTTGATGCCTGGTGGTGGCTGAGAGGAGCCAGTCGTCGAGATACGGAAACACCTGGAATCCTAGACGTCTCAGGTGAGCCGTGACCATTGCCATGCATTTGGTGAACACTCTGGGGGCTGTAGTGAGACCAAAGGGCAGGGCTCTGAATTGAAAATGACTGGTCCCCAGCCGAAAGCGGAGAAACCTTCTGGAGCGTCTGTGGATTTTTATGTGATAGTACGCATCCTGAAGGTCTATAGAGCACATCCAGTTGTCTTTGCCCAGAAAGGGCAAAATCGATTGAAGTGTGACCATCCGAAATCTCGTCTTTTTGACAGACTTGTTTAGTCTGCTGAGGTCTAATATTGGTCTCCAGTCTCCCGTCTTTTTGGGGACCAAAAAGAACCTTGAGTAGATTCCGGACTCTAAATGATCTTTTGGTACTGGCTGGCTGGCTCTTTTCCTTAGAAGCTTTGACACCTCTAATTTTGCAATTTCCCTTAGACTGGGTGGTACGTCTGGAAGGGAACCTTTTTGAGGGAAGGGGCTTTCCTCGAAAGGAATCTTGTAACCCTCGGATATGATCGACTGTACCCATTTGTCTTGAGAGAGGGAAAGCCAGGCTTCTGGGTACAGCGACAATCTTCCCCCGACTGCCTCCAAGGGTGGGCAGTCGGGCAACACCTCAGGGATGCTGGAAGGGCTTGTCAGAGAGAGGCTCTCTGGAGCCCTGGTTCTGGGACCCCTCTGCCCCTAGGGCAGCGTCTGTTATTATTACCCCCTCTGCCTCTGGGGGTAAACTGACCACGTGCGTCAGGTGTGACTCCTTGTGATTTTCGGAACCACATTTTCCCTCCCTTCTGACCTTTGGGGTAAGGTCTAGAAGGAGTGGAGAAACGGACTCCTACGGCAGAAAGAATCTTGCCATCTTGCTCACACCTGGTCAACGTGTCCTTCACCTGAGGGCCAAACAAAGTTGACCCATCAAAGGGAGAGATTGTGAAGGACACCTTAAAGGGGTCTGCAAAATTACAGAGCCGCATCCAGGACTGACGTCTGAGAGCCACTCCTGTGCCTGCAGCTCTACTCGCCCCATCGGCTGCATAAGAAATGAGCCGCATGGAGGAGTTGGTTATGGAGTTAAGGATTCCCAGCTGAGAAGCAATCTTTTCCTGAGCCCCTGCTGCTGAAGGATCCTGTACTACTTCACCTAATTCTTTAAGGATGTCCCTTTGAAGTCTGGTGAAGTGACATAAATAATTCAGCGAATGCATAGCAAAGGTCGCTGAGGAAAACATCCGCTTACCATACCTGTCCATAGTCCTGGAATCTTTGTTAGGAGGATGGACTGGTACGGAAGGATCTGCAAGTTCCTTCTTAGTGGCGGCCGCCACCACCATGGCATCAACTGGGACACCTTTAGTAAGAAACTGCTTTTCTGCGGGGGCCGTAATAAATTTTGAAGGTCTCCTAGGGACTGGTTCCACTGAATCAGGAGATGCCCACGCCTTTCGAGCTATGACATCCATAAGAGGGTCGAAAGGCAGAGACACCCAGGAGGTGGAGGGTCGAGATCCAAAGGCCTCCAGGTATACCGATTCATCCTCGGAGGGGTTAATGGAGGGCCAGTTCCCCCTCTGTTTCAGGAGCTCAAGGATGTCTGAAAAGGAGACATCCTCAGAGGGAGATCTTGGGGACCCCTCCGACTCATCTAAATCGGTATCTGATGTTGTAGACTCAGGGGAGTCTAAATGCTTCCTCTTGCAGGTCCTCTTACGCGGGGGTTCACCCGAAGGATCAGGAGAAACCTCGGAAGAGGAAGTCCTTCCCAATGGGGAAACCTGGGGTGATGGATCTCTGGGTCCGGGAGCAAGAGAGCGGGAAGAGGCATCTACAGGCACTGTAGAGGGAGGAGCTAAAGGAACTGACTGCTGGCTAAGCTCTGGGGCTAGCACACTCCTCATCACCTCGAATCCTCCCCTCCCAGGGACAGCCGAGAGATCCCGTTCCGAAGAAACCGAAAGGGAAGGCTCCGAAGCAGATGTCGGGGCCGAGCTCACCAAGGCCGAAGCTCCGAGAGGGAGAACGGGGTCGGACAAGGGTCCAATGCCACTCGCCCCCTCAGAACCAACCAGGGAAGCCCGACGCCCGGATCCCTCCAAGGAAGGTCTCAAGGAGGAGATAGGAGTCGAGGACGATGGAGCCAAAAAGTGTGGTATCAGCTCTGATGCAGCAGCAGTCATGGTACCAATAATCTCCGGCTTCGAGCTCTGTAGGAGAGTCGAAGGAGGAATTTCAGGGGGATGTATAATAGCTGACGTCTGATGAGATGGGCTATGGAGCATCTGGGCTAGTGCCTGTGACTTTAATAGCCTACTTACCACTCTCTCTAAATCGTGGTCTGAAAGCCTGGAAGACCTCGATGATCGGCTCCGATGGCTCCGCTCCGAAAGCAAGGGGGATGCTGGAGCAGAGTGAATAGATTCCAATCTAGACCTCTTTTTGGACGGAGCCATCGGAGCCGAGGAACGTTCGGCTCCAGGCGGAGCTGACAACTTGTCGGCTCCGAGAGGAGACAAAGATATCTCGGCCGGAGTCGAGACCTGCTTCGACGCTGGGGTGTCGGCTCCAGACAGAGCCGACACCGGTGCCGAAGCCAAGGTATCGGCGCCGGCACAGAAGCTTCCAACAAGGAAGGATCGGCTTCGGACGGAGCCAGTGTCGACTCTGGCGGAGTTGGAACCAAGACCACAGACTTGGACACCGAAGCCTGGGTCTTGGGTGGCTTAGAGGGCTTCCCGGAGCCGACTTTAGCCGGGGAGCTCACTGGTTTAAGTAGACCCCTAAGGATCAACTTATTTCTACGTTCCTGCAGGACTCTCTGGCTGAAAGAATGACATATAGCACAGGAGTCCTGCAGGTGTAGGGGTCCCAGGCAATAAATACAAGAAGTGTGACCGTCTGTCAGAGACATCTTCTGACAGCACGAGTCACACTTCTTGAAACCTGAGACCCTAGTATCTTTGGACATATCTAGGTGCTTAAACACTCACACACACCAATCAGTCCAATCAAGACACTAACAACTAAAAATATATTAATAATAACTAACAAAATAGTTATAAAGTAGAGTGACAACACACACACACACTTGAGGGAATCCTGACAGGAACTGTGAGGGTGGGAAAGGCCTAAGGCCCGAAAAACTAAACTAAAGAACTAGGACAAAAAGGGGTATGGAGCTAAGTGAAAGTACACTGAGGAAAGAATGGATACTAAAAGGACCAACAATTAGGGTTTTAGGCTCTTAAAACCTGACAAAAAGCTAGAAAAATATCACTTACCAGGAGCTGGTAAAAAGGATGACCTCATTAGCGAAACGGCAAACGAGATCTGGGTAATTACCGCCTTGCATCATGGGATATGGGGCTGCCTCGAGCTGGTAAAAGTGACTCTCGAGCTTAGCAAGTGCCGAGTCGGAGCCGAGGATCAGCTCCGAACCCATCCAGCAAGAATGAAGGCGAGATTGACAACTTGACATCATGCAGCCAGCGCCATTACATCCGTTTTTCTTGACCCATACGTCAGGTGCCTGCCTAATGGGAAGCAATTAAATCTATAAATACAAGGAATACCTCCAACAAAAAAGCAAATACACCAAAAAGCTTTTTGAGCATAGAAAGTGAGAGTAGAGGTACAGCCAAAAGAAGAAAGGGGACTGGAGGGGGTAACCAGGACTGCAACAGTGAACACACTCTAACATCTACATTTATGGAAAGTGTACACAACTGTACTATTTTCTTCATGTTTCACTGTTGCAGTCATTACATTTGGGTAGATTCCCAAAGCTAAGGTTGAGAGGAGGAATTTAACTAGAATTAGGGCCAGCTATAAGAACCTGCAAGACTGCAGTGGATTTAGAGAAAATAGGCAAATGATAATGCTTGGTGAAAACATGTACAGAACTCCAAGTAACAGCTTCTAGGATGTCCATAGTAGGGACGCCCTTGAGAAAGGCTGTAGAGGTAGATGCAGCCCTGGTTGAATGGAGTCTGATGCCCTGTGGAATAGGTTTTCCATGGTGCTTATAGCAGAAAAGGATGCAGCGGCCTATCCATTTTTAAATGGTTTGCTTTGAAATAGCTTTCCTCTCTGTCCCTGCAGCAAATGCCACCAGCAGTTGTTCAGATTTCCTTTGAGGTTTAGTCCTGTCCAAGCAGAATCTAAGCTGTCTGTGCACATCTAAAGAGTGCAGTATCCGTTCCCCTTTGTTCTGTGGGTTAGGAAAAAGGTAGGCAAATGAATGGACTGATTAAGGGCCACACTGGATATCATCTTGGGCATGATGGAGGGGATTGGTTCTGAGGTGAGGGACACCCTGTCTGCATTCAAGATGATGAAAAGTTCCACTGCCATAAGGGCCTGTAATTCAGATACCCTTCTTGCAGAAGTGATAGCTAAAAGGAAAGCTGTTTTCCAGGAAATAAATTTTAAATCTGCAGTAGCAGCTGGCGCGAAAGGAGGAAGAGTGAGTTTCTCAAAGACAAAGTTAAGGTCCCAGGCTGGAGTTGGAGCTCTCCTGGGTGGCCTTAAGTTTTTGGCCCCTCTGAGGAACTGCTTGAGCAGTGGGTGAGAAAAGAGGGGAGGCTCTGCGCTATAATGAACTGAAATGGCTGAGGCATGAATTTTGATGGAGGAAAAGGACAAGCCCTTATGAAGCATCTCAGTCAAGTATTGTAGAATCTGAGGTAAATTGGGCACTGCTGCGTTCATTCATTGAGATTGGTTCCAAGCACAAAATCTTTTCCATTTTGCAGCATAAGATTTTCTGGTAATGGGCCTCCTGGCCTCTAAAATGATATCCATCACGATTTACTGAGGGATGGTAAAGAAGAGATTAGGTAATTAGCCAGGCTGCTAGGTTCAGGGTTTGCAGCTGTGGGTGCAGAATCTGGTTCTCCTGCTGAGACAACAGGGAAGGAGTCTGAGGCAGGTGCCATGGAGCCAAGCGTGACACGCTGCACAAGAGTGGGTACCAGTGTTGGCGAGGCCAGTCTGGGGCAATTAAAATCGTCCTTGGCTTGTCCTGTTTGATCTTTAGTAGTACTTTGGAGAGCAGAGGAGGAAAGGCATAAACTTTCCAAGCTAGCTTGTGGGGAATCCTTGTGCAAAATTAGTCCAATTGATGGTTCCGGGGGGAGGCAAACAGGTCTATAGCTGGTCTCCCCCATTTGCTTGTCAACATGTTGAAAAACCTTGGTTCCAGTTTCCACCCGTGTGGGTCCATGAGATTTCTGCTTAGTCCGTCTGCCAGTGTATTTAGTTTTCCTGGCAGGAATTGAGCTTGTAGATTCACTTGGTAGCTCAAGGCTGTGTTCCACAATGCCATGGCTAGTCTGCAGAGGGGGTAAGAATGAGTACCCCCCTTCTTGTTTATGTACCACTTCACAGTGGTGTTGTCCGTATTTACCATTAGTTGTCCTGGAAGAATGTGGTCCTTGAAGACTGTCTGAGCATTCTGTACAGCTAACATTTCATTTTGTTTTATGTGCAGGTGCATTTGACTTAGGTTCCATTTGCCCTGAATGCACTACCCTGCCAGGTGAGCCTCCCATGCATAGTCTGATGCTTCTGTTAAAATTTGGGCTGCAGGGGGTAGTGTGAATGGTAGCCCCTTGTTTTGGTGACAGGCCTCTGCCCACCAAAGGAACTCCAAGGCGTAGCAAGGTATAATTGGAATCCTTGCTTCTAGATCCTGTGAATGTTGACACCATAGTCTTCTGAGATACCATTGTAGTTTCCTCATATGCAGCCTTGCATATGGAATTAGAAGAGTGCAGGAGGCCATGAACCCCAAAGCTTGCAGAATTTGTCTTGCAGATAGCTGGGTTTTTGTGGCCACTTGTTTGAAGTACGTTGTCAAATGAATCAGTTTCTCTAGCGTGAGGAAAGCCATCTGGAAGTTGCATTGAAACTTGCTCCCAGGAATGTAATTTGTTGACAGGGTACCAGGTGTGATTTATTTTCGTTTATGGTGCATCCCAGACAAGTCAGTACCATTTGAACAAAGGCCAGATGATTCAAAAGTATGTCCTGGCTTTCTGCCTGAATTAGACAATCGTCCAGGTATGGGTATATTTGAATATTTATTTGCCTACAAAATGCAATGACTGGAGCTAGTCACTTTGTGAATACCCTGGGTGCAGCAGATAAGCCAAAGGGCAGTGCAGAGAACTGACAGTGCATGTAGCCTGCTTTGAAGCGTAGGCATCTTCTGCAAGACTCCCTGATATGGATGAGCAGGTATGCTTTCTAGTGTTGCTAACCATGCATCTTTGCCTAGCATAGGAAGCAGCTGGTGAAGCGTCAGCATTTTGAATTTTGGAATCACCAGGAAGGTGTTTAGAGTAGAAAGGTCCAGGATAGGATGCCATGTATTGCCTTTTCTGGAGGAAAATTCAGGAAAAGTCTCTAATAGAAACCTTGTCCCTTTTCCTCCTCTGGTACAAACTGAATAGCCTCCATGTTTAAGAGACAGAGTACTTGATTCTGGGTCTCCGTCCACTGATTTGGGGGTAGATCTGGCCATCCGCTTGGAGTTGGTAACGTGTGGAAGTGAAATCTGTATCCCTGGGACACTATATTTAAAACCTATTTGCCCTGGGTAATGAGTTCCCAGTTTTTGGCCTGCAGACCAATCTTTCCGCCTAAAGGCGCATTCTGTTGGGAAGGGCTTAAACATTTTAAATGCAAGTCATTGAGACAGTTTTCCATAGGGGGAGTCTTACTTCTCCCAGATTTGGGTGTGGAAACCCCCTGCTTAGTCTTGTGTGTCCCTTGGGACTGAAACCTGGGGTTTCTGTTGTGTCTGAGTTTGGCTCGAGAAGACCTGGAAGGGACCAGAAAGGACCAATTCTTAGAGGGCCAGTGCCTACTAAATCTAGGAGGCTAAATTTGTAAGAAATCTTTGACAGTTTGCATAGATTTATCTTCCCATCCTTTTAAGAACTTCCTCAGCCTTGTTGCCAAATAGGCGGTCCTGATTTAAGGGTGCATCCAACAATTTAGCTTTACCATGATCAGGCAAAGCTTGTTCCTTAAGCCAAGCATGCCTTTTGAGTACAGACCCAATAACAGCAGCCCTGCAAGAGGCCTCTAATAAATCAAATCTACATTGCAAAGTATGTTTTCCAACCTGTTCAGCAGCATGCATTAAATCCTGTAATTCTTTAAGTTCAGCGCAGTCAGGAATCAACATAATTTTCTGTTTAAGGCTTTAAGTAATCCAATAACATGTTGTTGATACTTTAACATATGAAACTGGCAGTTTAAAGCTCCATTGGCCAAGGTTGCAGAAGTATAAACCTTCTTACCCCATCTAGCCAGCGCACTGGAGTCTCTATCAGAGGGAGTAGGATATTTGGCAGTGGAAGCCTTAATGTCCTTGGGTCCCTGTGAAATAGTCTCTGGATCCGCAATAGGACTTTTAAAAAGGAACTTGTGTGAATCAGGAACCCTGTAATATCAGTCATGTTTTCTGGGAGCAGGAGGCCATGAATCAGGAGCCAAACTGGATTCTGAAAAGGCATCAGCAATGTCCAGTACAGGAGGTATAGCTAAAGGCCTATGCTGAGGCAGGAGTAAGAAATCCCTAAGCCTCTTCTTAGAATCAGAAAAATCCTGGCTTTCCCAATGGAAATGCTCCCTTAGAGTATGTAAGGTCTCACCAAAAGAAAAATCTTCTGGAAGAGAAGCAGAGGGAATAGAGTCCTCTGCATCAGAATCCTCGTAAGTAGATAAAGGCAAATCCAGATCATCAGAAGAATCAGAGAAATCAGAATCCTGGTCAGAAGATTCATAAACAACTTCAGTCCTAGGTCGCTTAGAAGGGGGGCAGGGTTGGCTTCCCCTGATTAGAGTTATAAGACCTTCAGCCATTCTTATTTGTTTTTTAGGCCTAGAGGCCTGAGAATGTGGTCAGGGTGTCTGCTTTTTAGGCATGGTTCGTGATTTTGGCCTAAATGAAGATGGAGGCATCAGTTTAATATGCAAGTCTGTAGGCCTGAATACACCCTCAGAAGCCGGTGCCTGCACAGCGGCTCCGGACCCATCCATGGTAGAGACATTCGCAGGTTTCACAGTTGAAGCATCTTGTGGCATACTGGACTCCGAATGGGTCTCAGTAGAGGCCTGCGAGTCAGAAGTAGCGGGTATCAGGGGCTGTGAAAGCGCCTCACTGAGTACCAGCGAATTGGTGACTGGCTTAGGAGAAGCGTCGTCGGCAGTTTTGGACCTCGGCAGCCTGTCTCTGTCTTTATCTTTACATTTTTTTCGGAATCCTGGTAGTTGGAAGACTAACCGATGACATTTCTGGATAATTAAACCTAGTACTGAAATATTTAAAGGCGAAGATATACGGAAGACTGATAGTGCGCTGTTTAAATAAGCACAAAACCTACAGCGAGGTACGTCGTGGTCAAGGCCTAGGTAAGGAATACAGTACGAATTAAAATCTTTGTGATGTATTTGCTTTCCATAAGTAATGCAATTATTAACTTTTACTGACATCGGTAAGGAGCAAGAAAAAGTTTCCCCAAATGGGTACTTAGCTTTAGTTGAAGACTTCGGTTCTGAAACTCGAAAACAGAAAATTTCAGGAGTCGGCCGACTGGCACTTGCGAACTGCTTCTGGCACCACACGGCAAGAACGACTGATGTAATGGCATCGGCTGCATGTTTTATACCCCTGACGACCTGACGTCATGGAAGTAGGGACAGCAACCGACGCAGGACCCAAGACTTTGTTAATCAGGCCGACTGAGGACTACTGTAAAGCAGATAACCCAAATGTAATGACTGCAACAGTAAAGCAGATAACCCAAATGTAATGACTGCAACAGTGAAACACGAAGAACATCACAATGTTCAGAACCCACTGGTCCTTGGTAATGGTGGCCCAGGTCCTTGAGTGAAAGGAATTTTTTTCCTCCCAGGGGTATGTGAAGGTGGGCTGAGGTTAGGTCTGGAGGAGGCGAGTCATTGTGAGTTCTTACCATAAGGGGGTGGCTTAGAACTCCCTGGTTTGAAGTGGAGATAGACCATTGCTTAGATCTCTGCAACCCCTGTGGCTGCTTTCTGGGGGTTCTGGTTCCACATGGTCTAGGCTGGCCCTGTTTACTTGGAGCAGGAAAGGACCAGGGCTTGGAGGTAAAATGCCTGCTGAACCTAGGGGGCTGGACCTGTAAGAAGTCTTTAACCATCTGTATAGATTTTGCTTTTTCTTCCATCTTTTTTAAGACCTCTTCTGCTTTAGTGCCAAATAAGTTATCTTTGTGCAAGGGTGCATCCAACAATGCTGATTTGACATGGTCTGGCAGGGGTTGTTCCTTAAGCCATGAGCATCTTCTAATGACAGATCCAGTGACTGCTGCCCTGCAAGAAGCTTCTAGGGCGTCAAAACCATAGTGCAAAGTGTGTTTAGTTACTTCACTTGCAGAATGCATTAAGTCTTGTAAATCTTTAGATTCTGCCCATGCAGGAAAGGATGACATTTTTTATTTAAGGAGTTCCAAGGTATGTTGCTGATATTTGAGCATATGGAACTGACAGTTTTGTGACCTGATTACAGGAGTAGCTGAGGTGTACACTTTCTTACCCATCTGTCTAGTGCTCGGGAATCCCTGTCTGAGGTGGTGGGATTCTTAGCAGAGGTTGCTTTAATCCCTTTTGGCCCTTGAGAAATGACCTCAGGGTCAGCTGTTGGATTTTTAAAAAGATATTTGTGTGAATCAGGGACTCTGTAGTACCTGTCTGGTTTTCTGGGAGCAGGAGGGAGGGCATCTGGAGTCAAACTGGATTCAAGGAAGACATCATCCACCACATCCAGGACTGGGAGGGTGGCTAAGGGTCTGTGTTGTGGAAGATCCAGGAACTCTCTGAGTCTCTCTTTTGACTGAGGGTAGTCTTGATTCTCCCATAGGAAATGCTCCCTTAAGGTATGCAGGGTTTCCCCAAAGGGAAAATCCTCTGGGGTAGAGGCTGAAAGAATGGATTCCTCTGCATCAGAATCCTCATATGTGGAGAGGGGCTGCATGTCTTCATAGTCAGATGCATCGGCTTCATCTGACTCTTGTTCAGACAAAACTTCTGGAGACAGATCTCTTTTCCTTTTTAAGGGAGTGGCTTGGCTTCCCCTAATCAGCATGATAAGGTCTTCTGTCATTTTAAGCATTTGAGACTGAGCAAGGGAGAAGGCGCCTGAGAAAGGGTAGTCTGTTTCTTGGGTGTAGTTCAACCCTTGGGCCTAAGGAACTCGGTTTTCAAAAGAACGGTAGCCGCGATAGAAGGCATCGGTTTATGTCGGGATTCGGTGTTGCGAAGGACTTCCTCGGAAGCCGGTGCCTGCACAGCAGCTCCAGACCAATCCAATGTAGAGACGATCGCAGGATCCTTAGATGAAGAGGAGTTCTGCGGCATACCGGACTCTAAAAGTGACTCAGTAGTGGCCTACGAATTAACTGAAGCGGTTATCAGGGGCTGCGAAAGCGCCTCACTGAGTTCCGGAGGACTGATGACCAGCTTAATGGAAGCATCGTCGGAAGGTTTGGCCTTGTGCAGTCTGTCTTTATCTTTATGCTTTTTCGAAAGATCTGCTGTTGGACAGCTTACCGAAGCCATATCGGAATTAGAGGACTGAAAATGGAAATATCTGGCTACAATAAGGGCCCGACGATGGATAGTTCTGGGGTTAAAGCATAGAAGCAACAATGGGGGATGTCGTGGTCTGGGCCTAGACAAGTGACGCAGTAAGACTGGAAGTCGCGGTGTGGTATTTGCTTTCCACAGGCGAAATAATTAACTTTTTCTGACATCGGAAGACTTCATCTTCAATTCGGAAACAAAAATTCAGGTAGTGGCCAACCGGCACTCATGCAAACTGCTTCTGCTTCAGACTTCACGGCAAGAAAAACTGATGTAATGGCGTTGGCTGCCTTCCTTTATACCACTGATGACCTGACGTCAGTCCTCAAGTGACAGCAACTGACGCAGAAATATTAAGTCTGTGGTATTCAGGCCGGCCAAGGGCTACCCTGGCAGGGATAACCCAAATGTGATGACAGCAACAGTGAAACACAAAGAACATCTCTCCAAATCTGCACTCATGGGGGGGGTCCCAAGAGAAGCCATGCCTTCCTTGTCATCCAAGTCAGTGACTGCTAAACTCCAAGGATGAGTCAATACGTTTTTATTCATGACTGGCCTAACAGGGTTTCTTAGGGCAGGGCTCACAGAGCCTGATTGATGATGGTAGTTATTTGGTGGCTAATTGTGGCAGGGAAGGTTTCTAAGGGATGTCTACAGCACAGTTTGTACTGGTTCAGCTTGTCCAATAAACAACTAGTAAAGTAGCAGGATCAGCTGCAGTGTCTGCATCAGTAGGGTGTTTTCTATGAAATTGGGCATATGGATCACCATTAAACCTGCTTCTCAAAGAAGGACATGAAGGTACTTATTTGGCCATCAGCACAGTATTCACAGACAATGGGGCTCCATAACCTACTGTCAAAAACAGGAGAGGCAGTGGCAGACATCTCAACCATCACTATTTTGGAGGAACATTCCCATTTTCAAGCCCAATTTAATCCTGCACATGATGTCCCTACTTTTGGAGGCATGTCCCATTTTCCAGGCTTGATTTAACCCTTCACAAAATGTTCTGAATTCCTTCATCACATGTGAATTTTGAAAACGTCTAGTACACAGAAAACCACACTACATGACCTACATACTAGTGACACTAGTAACTTAAAGAGGACACACATTTTACATTTCACTTTCTGAAACAAAAATAAATGCCCTTGTGTAATACAGTTTTGCTATACAGTTCATTAAACTCTACAAATTTTACGGGGTCTCTGATAATATGCATATATCACATCTGTTACTGTTTTTTTAAATGTGTTTTTCAATAGTATTCTGCACTCCTACTAGAACTGGAAGAGTTGCATAGTGTTTGCTATTCAAATTTTATGCTAATTAGACCAGATTTTTAGCTTGACGTACGTATTTCAAAAGGTCCTTTGGTCCTATTTTCAGTGTCTGCAGGTTGAGAGGTAATGGCAGTGAAGGATGATAGCCAAAAGAATTAATCAAGATATGCAGCTTCTAAGGAAATGTTTGGGTCATTCTGCTGGACATGGAAATATTTCATCAGCTGGAGGGAAAATGGCATACGCTATGCCTGGAGAGTCATAATAAACTGCAAGTACTACAACTCCTATGTGGAAAAGAAACAAGAACAGACCTGTTAGGGTGACTAAACAATCTAATAGCACTTCGCAAAGATATTTTGTGTGGGGCATTACAATACCACTGGGCTTCAGAACACAGGATGATCATTCCTTTATTCATTTCCAGCAGTAGTAGTTCTGTAAAGCGTCTATTGAAACTTTAAAGTTATGGAAAATATTTTGTCGTTCATCACTGGGGGGAAAAATTGTACTTAGTCTAAATATATTTATGTACCATTAACTAGAAATTTAAAAAGAAAACTGATGGTTCAATTCACTATTCAAATTTTATGCTAATTAGACCAGATTTTTAGCTTGACATACTGTATAGCAAAACTGTATTACACAAGGGCATTTATTTGACAACCACGTGGCCAAAGTGGTTAGAAAAACATTTTATATAGCCCACCTAATCATGAAGGGATTCACATCTAGATCAGGGGAGGTCATCGTACCTCTTTACTCATCCCTCATCAGGCCCATAATTGAGTACAATGCCCCTTTTGGGATGTACCTTATCAGACACCTGCAGCAACTGGAAAGACCCCAAAAGTACCTCACCAAGAGGATCAAAGGGCTCAAACAGATGCCATATGCTGCCCGGTTAAAGAAACTCCAGCTCTACTCAGTGGCATACCGCCTGCTCAGAGGCGATCTGTGCCTGACGTATAAAGCCATGTCCAACCCGGAATTAATGGACATGCTGCACCTCAGAAAATCCAAATCCCATCGAGCTACGCGCTCGAGACTTGAACCTCAGCACTGAAATAAATAGGACATGCTGGAGGGACAGATTCATAACCCAGAGGCTCCCTTCACTCGTGAATAAAATCCCAGTCCATCCCAGTCCAGGTTAGGCAGAGTCCCACATTGACACTCTTCAAGAGGAATCTTGATGAGTGGATGGGAGATCATAGGTTTACCCCAGCTATCACTTCTGTGTCACTGTTAGACAGAGGCACAGTATACTAACCTAAAAAAAAGGCATAGCAAAATTAATTTAAAATGGGTGGCGAAAGCCAAACACACTCTGGCTAGGCTTATAAATGCCCTAGGGCAGATAGCCTAGTATGAACCTATGAACTACCAACACTGTGGAAGTAAAAAGACTGATGAACATTTTGCATCAGAATGTGATGTTCTTTCAGTTAGTAGGGTAACACGTGTTTGGACTGAGGCATGGGAAATCTGGGTATCTTTAAACATGTGAGATAAGGTCACAGCAGAAGAATCCAACCCAGGAACCGGGCGAACCTCAGGGCTTTCATCAGCCTCGAGAGAGACATATGATGTAGGAGGTGCAGTCGAATAATCCGACCTAACTTTTTTGGCCTTATTCTTCAAAGAAGGTTGACCCTCAGGCCAGGAAGTACCCTCCATAGCAAGTTTCACTAAAAATTTTAGATGTTGGTTTTCTAGATAAACAGAGAGGGATGAAAGACGACTGCGTAAGTTCTTTGGCACAAAAGCCTGACAAATTCCAGGACGTATGATCATAAGAAGCCCCTAAACAAAACAAGCAATGCTTGTGATGGTCTTTATGGGAATATGCCTACTACACTGGCATTTGCCCTTTCTGGATGACATGAAACCCCACAATACAAATGCAAAAAGAAGATAAGGAAAAAAAACCCAATGGTGCACTTACCTGAACAGCTAGGTACACCCGCAATGACTCGGGTGATCAGACATGGCATTCGGACTGGGGGCAAAGAAGTTCTGAGGATGGTACGTCTGGACATGACCTTTACACCCTATGATACGGAAGGAGCGTGTGTGTGACATATGGAGTAGCTTAAGGCAACCTAAATGCTTTGGTATACTGGCTGGAAGTTGGGCCACCCTTGGCAGGGGATCCTAACTGTCACGAATACTGCAACAGTGATACTAAGTGCCATAAATGTAAATGGGATCAGGGGCACTGTTAATTAACAAGGTCATAAGAACCACATTAGTTTTATGGTTCTGACACATATTTTAGTGGGGGGACTGCAATAAAGATGCTCTTAGCACAGGACAGGGGACCATTTATTAAAGAATTGTGTGCTGAAATGCAAAACATGCAAAAGGACATGCATTATCCGATAGTAACAGCACAAAAAATATTTATAGGGCTGTTAGGTAGTTACCAGGCATGTGACTCAGGAGGTCACTGCCCGATGCTCAAGGAAAGGGGGTAGAAACAGTCATTTTAAGTAAGTGAAGTTGGAGACAAGTAGATGGAAGATGGAGAACAGTTAATGATGAAGAGGGTACTGTGGAAGAAGGAATGAATATGCTACATAGTATAGCACCTACTAATAAAGGAAGGAGAAGATTGTTCTCAGAGTGGGAATAAGAGTGCTAAAGTGATACAGTAAGGGGACAGTCCGTGTACAGAAAAGCACCAGAAAATAAAAGATGCACAAGTCGCTACGAAAAAAGGTAAGAAGAAGAATGTTTAACTATAGGTAGTGATCTGAACAGTAGTGAGATGTTTTAGTATTAAACAGCTATCAAAACTTTCTAGCGAATTTGAATTGTTTGCTTCATATCCATTATTTAATTGGAAAGCAAAAGGTCACAATTTATGATATTAGGGGGTAAAACACATTGAGGACATCTGGAATAGATACATGTTGAGGGACTGCATGGTAAAAGGGAGGTACAAATTCTAGATGGTGTTGTAGAAAGATTGGAATGCTTAATTATTCCGTATGAAAAAGTTGAACTGTAATGTACAAAAACAGAAATGGTATTTAGTTGTTGCATCTTTCGGCTTTTCCCGGTTAGGGGTTGCCACATTGGAACTCCGGTCCGCTAATGAGTGGTAGTTGATTTTTACTTGTCGAGTTACCAGCCCTGACACAACCTTCAACGAAGGTATGCCCATTCACGCATGTCTCCACGCAGAAGACTCTCTAGCTGAGAATCGAACCGTACTGTGTCTTACTGTGAGGCGACAATGCTACCGCAGCACCACCACCGCGTTTTTTAGAAATGGTATTTAGTACAATATGGTAAAAGGTATAAAGAGGCAAGGTATGGAAATTAACAGTAGGGCAAGACAGAATGTTTACCTGTGTAAGGAGATATCTTAAAATAAAAACGGATTGACCTTTTCAGATACTGAAAGAATTAAAAAGAGGTGACGTGGTTGATTTCCCGCATCAGACGTAGGGGAGGGGGGGGCTTTTTAGAGAAAGAAGGAAGGAAGAAATGGGCATCAAATATTTAATAGGAATATGAAGAATGTGGGAAGCTGAAACAGCAGATAAAGTTACGGCAGCTTATGATGGTATGAGGCAATGTTACACGGACTATAGAAAGGTGTACATACAAGTGTCATAACTGAAATAAAAGATTTTTATTTAACATGTGTTTACTGGGGAAAGTCCGACTTGGAACAAAGCTAATTTGCAGCGGAGAACCAGGGAGAAATACTCCAGATGCAGGTCTTTGTAACGTGGGAGGAAACCGATGTAACCGGACAAAACCCACACAAAAGCAGGGAGGACATGCAGACTGCACACAGAAGGCACTCCAGACAAGAATCGAACCAGAGAACGTCTTGCTGTGAGGTGACAACGCTACTGCTGCACCAATATGGGAAGGTTAGTTAGGGAATATGAAAATTTCCCAAAAAATGCTACAGATATTTCAAAAACAGACAACTGTATGAACAAGCAAAAATTAATGAAAAAATGTACTTTTACAACAAGGGTTTATTTAAAAAAATGTTCCACCCACCAGTAGTAGGTAACTGCGTGAAAAGGGATGAAAGAAGAATGGAAAAAAGTTACCAAAAGATGGCGGGAACAAAGTTAAAATCTAGAAAGGTCTAATGAATGAAACAGAAAAAACATTTGATATAAATATTTAGCAAACACAAGACTGTAATTATGACAGAAAGAACTATTAGAAGGCTAGATGGAGGTCTGGGAAGTTTACATAGGAAGGTGACAGTGAAGGAATTAGACTACTGAAAGAAGTAAATAGTCAAAAAGTCCCAGCTACAGATGGGAAGGACTTATTGGTTTTATTTATGAATTGGAAAAAAGGAATAAAGGTTTTAGTGCAGTAGTACACAACATCCATCCTGGGGGCCAAATCCGGCCTGCCACGCAATACCATCCGGCACACAGAGAGTAACCAAAAATTTTTTTTAAAAAAAGTCAAAAAATACTATGCCTTACTCCAGTCATGCAAACTTTCCAGCACATGCTTACTTAATTGAATACAAAGGAGACACTAGTTATTGTAGAGGAAATACTAGGCAGTACGGAAAGAAGGAGATAGTAGGATGGTGGTCTGTGATTCAGACATCATGACAATGTGGCACATACACAAGTGTTCACAGGTAGTTAGGTTAATTCAAAGAACGCACGACAATGTGGCACATACACAAGTGTTCATAAGTATTACGAGGCTTGCAGGCCAGTGGACTATGGAAGAGCCCATACACAAGTGTTCATAGGTAGTTACGAGGCTTGAAGGCCAGTGCACTACTGAGGAGACTAGTCCAAATTTTTAGTTGCTTTAAAGTACCATCAAGTTAAGCGACTTGTTCAAGGTCACATATACTAGAAAAATGAGGGCCGAGGGGAATTAAACCTTGTACCACAGGAGGTACAGTTGAGAGCCTTAACCCTTGCCTCCCACTGCCAGGCAAATGTGGTCTATACTGGAGGAATAGTGTTTAAGGGAAGGGCTTACTGCACTTCTGCATTCAGTTATAACAGTGATACAGTAAAAAAAAAGTTTTGGTAAAAGATGGCTAGATAGACAGATAAAGTTAATGAACAGAGTAGAAATTATAGTTGGGTAATTTACCATAATTCAGACATCTACTATTATCACTCCTGCAGTAGCCTTGGCTATATGGGTACTATCCTGCCAAGGATATAACAGCCAGCCAACTTGCAAAGCTTTACAGCACCTTCCACAAACACAAATGGTTGTCAGCTGAAGCTGAGTTAACTATAATGACAGGTTTGGGCACCAAGTCCTTCAAGGATTTCATGTCAACACAGAAAGGGAGACTGAGCCCTTAAAGGACAATGGGGGAGGTGTCCCTACCCTGGCATAAACACAGCAAAAAAAAGAAGGGGGCTAGAGGGAGGGAGGGAGTGGCTACTGCAGCAGTGATCATTTGAACATTTACTGTTACAGCAAGTTCAACTTACACTACTGTAATATGTTCATCATTTGATCACTGCTGCAGTAGCCTTAGCTATATGGCTACATTACCATGGCTTAATATAACTGGGAAACAGAAAAGTCCAGGAGCCCCTGGAGAAAGAATCTAGTTTATAGTGTTTTGCAAAAGCAGACATGGAGGACCAAGTTACTGTTTTTAAAAGACCTCTAGAATCTAATCCTTTCCAAACAGCAACATATTAGGTCAAGGCCCCACTATGAGCCTTGATCCTGCCCGGAATATTTTTGATTTTGTGGGAACAGCAAAAGTCAATAGCCTGAAACAATCATTTGGAAATGGTCTGCTTTGACACAGGCTGTCCCCTCACTCTCACAAGAGATGAACAACTGATCAGAAGTCATGAAAGACTTTGCTCTGTCAGGATTGTACCCAAGTTGTCTGTGAACATACAAGGTAAGTCGTATCCTTTTTTCCTCATTTTTGGGTCAGGAAAGAAAAGAGGGAGACGGGCAGATTAGCATAAAGTAAACTCAAATACCAATTCAGGCATAAAAGGATTAGTTATTAAGGAAACCCAATCTCTGTGGAAAATGAGATAAGGCTGACCCACCATAAGATTTTGCAACTTCGATACTCTTCTTGCAATGATCAGAGCAATCAGCAAAACTGTTTTTCCTTGTTAAGATCCTCCTGTCAACCAGATAAGCTGGTTCAAAGGGAGTAAAGTAGCTTCTCCAACACAAAAGTCACAAGGAGGAGCTCTAGTTTTCTGGGAAGGTTCTTACGTAGCACCCCTTTCAAAAACATCTTCACATGATACTACATTGAAAGAGGGGGACACATGGACAGATACTGAAATGGACGATAAATGAACCGGACAGACGAGTAAAACAGGCCGTAGGTTACTAACACACAGTACCGTAAAACAAGAGAAACACTAGCCCTGAATGGGTACTGCTTGTTTTGTTGGCACCAACAAGAAAACCTTTTCCATTTGCTTATATACAATTTTCTAGTAGTAGGCTTTCTTGCCTCCATTAGTACCTGCTGCACGTCCTCAGAAAGCAGGTGCCTAAAAGGTATTAAGACTATGATCCAGGCACTCAGCTGTAGTTGTTTAGGTCAGGATGCATCAAACACGCCTGCTTTTGTGTGAGTAAATCCAGTTTGTGAGAAAGCGTGTGGCAATTGCCCCTGGCCAGTTCCAAAAGAAGAGAGAATCACTGCTGCCTGAGCCAAAAGGGAGCCAACCACAATGATCTTTGAAGAATCCTTCTGAATATTCAGAAGTACCCTGGAAAATCAGAGGAAATTGTGGAAAGCATACAGAAACATATCTGTTCAAGGAAAAGAAAAAAACATCTGTCTTCTAGGTTTTCTTGCATGGAGTCCTGGAACAGAATTTTGCCAGTTGATTAGAGGAAGCAAATGTCTAGTCGAGGAATTCCCACATATGGATCAAATCTTGGAAGACCCGCTGATTCATTTTCCATTTGTGAGGGTCTGCCTTGGTTCTGCCCAGCTGGTCACTCACACAATTTTCTCATATGGAATGCAAGATGCCTGCAAAGCTACATACATCCTATGCTAATATAGCTAGTTGGCATGGTGGCAAGATCTGGTTCCCCCTTGCTTAAGTACCGCATCACTGTGGTACTGTAACTTGAAGAGGTCTTGGGGACCCACAAATGATTCAGAGAGTTGAAAGCCTTTATAACGGCTAGTATGTCATGTGTGTGTTTTGGTCTGCCTATATTGTCCCAAGAGACCTCACACTCTTATTCCATTTGACACAATGGCATCTGTTGTGACTGCTTTGGAGCAAAAGGGGAAAATGGGAGACCTGGGTTCAGAGAAACTGAATATCTCCAAGTGATTTCCTTTTTCACAAATCTCAGAACTGGGATTTGAAAATGCAATGGCCATGGATGTTGGGACCAAAGATTTCAGATACCCTTACCTCTTTCTCGTGTCGAGTCTTCCAAGGGGCATCATGGAAGCCATAAGACCCAAAATACTAAGGTACTCCTTCACAGTGACACATGTCTTGGAGTGGAAACCTCCTGGAACAGATCTAAATATAACTCTGTATTTTTTTCTTTGGAATTGAAAGCTCTTTGCACTGACATGTCTAGCAGGCATCCCAAAAACACAATCTTTTATGATGGAGTCAAAAGACTTGATTGTTCTCTTGGAATCTCAGTCTACTTGTGATATCTCTCACTCAAGTGAGAATTCTGACACTCAGAAAAAGACTCTGCAAAAATAAGCAAGCCAACTAAATAAGGAAAAATGTAGACACTCTGCAGCCTGCAATGGGATATAACAGCAGCTAATTATTTTGTAAGCAACCCTGGAGCAGAAGATAACCCAAAGGATGAGGCAGTGAGCTGATGATGTAATTCAGACATACAAAACCTTACGAAATGCCTGAAATCTGGATAAACAGGAATGTGATAATATGCATATTTAAAATCTAAGGTTACTGGAAAACTTAAATGAGGAAGAAGGGGTAACAGGTTGTGAAGTGAAAGCATTTTGAGCCTGGATACTCTCAAACTGACTCAGAAAAGAAAAACACAGAACTGGTCTCCAGGAATTTGGTACTAAACATTTTTGAGTAAAATCTTTTCCCCAGCTGGAAAGGGGGAACAGCTTCTATTACTCCCTTTCCCCACAGAGACAGCATAGGTTGCAGGACAGGAGGAAAAAGAGTGCTGTCCGACAGACAAGGAGGAATCCACTGGAAAAGAGTAATTTCCTCCCACTGCCATTTACATCCTGCAATGATCACATTCAAAACCCACTTGTCTGAAACAATCTGTTGCCCAAGAGAAAGATGGAGAATGCTGAGAGGGTCCTGGGGGGAGACCGGGTCCTTTATATAGCAATTCTGCTCTGTTTGACTGTACTTTGCTCTGGGGGGTAGCTTTCTTTTCCGAGCCTCCTTGCCACTGCTTTTTAAAATGTCTGCTTACCAGCATTCTGCTGTAACTGTATTTTGTTTCTCACCAAAAGTGGATGAAGGAGCATAAAATCCCTTTTGAGGCTAGTCAAGGATCCAAGCCAACAGGGCTAGTCACATCTGTGGATCCATCCGGGGGGGGGGGGTTCTAGTACGACCTAACCATTTCCTCCTCCCTCTTTGTGGCTACATGGTTGGGTCCTACGTGGGAGTGTAATGGTGTACTGCCCCCAACTCCACAGCAGCTCAGCCAGGACTACTTCCCACCTGCTGACCACCCCTCCTCTAGTCATGTCTCTAGCCTCTACCAGTGATAGTCACCAAAGATGCGACCACATATCACCCTCCCCCCATGATAGGCACACCCATCCCTTCCTGCCACTCAGTCACCAGAGCCGCTAACTGAACCCGGGTCACCTGTCAGGGCTTTATCCCTCTACGCCACTGAAATGGCTAAATCCCTGAGGAGGAGGGCTGAAAACCTGAGAAACTCCTGGAATCAGATTACTGCTCTCATCACACTTTCACAACTCATGTAGCAGAGAGTCCAAACGTTCAATCTCTATCCAAAGGAGAATTCAGAATTTAATTTTTAATATCTTCTGGGAGGTTTTGAGAATGCAGCCAGAGAAACCTCTTCAAAACAGTACTGGAGGCAACAGCCCAGGAAGTATTACCTACACACTTTAAACAATGAGTAGTGACCTGAGAAATAAAAGAAACTTAACTAAACAAAGTAGATTTTTCCTCGTAAGAGGAACCTGCAGGCAAAACATTCTTCATACTTTCACAATTAGTCAGTATAAACATATGAGCCTGCCAATTCAGAACTCTAAAAAAACAACAAAAGTTGCAGAAGCATGCAGTTTTTTCCTCAAATATATCAATAGCTTTACCATCCTTATCAGAAGGAGAAATAAAGTTGTGTACTTACCATAACGTTCCATCTGTGTTGTCCATTTCTAACCTTCCTCAACTGTTTGGTTTGGATTCAACCCTTGGATCCAACTTAGCCACGTCTTCCAATATCATAAAATACTTGAACTCTTGAGCTCTTCTCTTTACCCACAATGCCCTACCAATCTAAAATTCCTCAGATCTAGTTTACTGCCCATATGGTTAATAGAAGATTGAAAAGTCAGAAACAGAAGCTCGAGCTCAAACAAGGAACAGAGATCCTACAATACACTTCTATCTTTCCAGAAGTAAAAGGAGGGGGTATAGGTGGGCATGGAATTGAGGAAGAATGAAAATTAACACAGATGGAACATTACGGTAAGTACATAGCTTTTTAAATCTGGTGTCATTTTCATTCATTCTTCAACAGTTGGGACAGAGTTGCCTGCTACCTAAATCTCTGGAGGACTCTAGGGAAGGATATTCCTGAGCACTGCTGAGCCAAAGGCTGCTCTACACCGAGACACCAGATCCAATTTGTAATGAGCAATAAAGTATGAAGATTGGCCCAAGTTGCAGCTGTACAAATCTCCAAGGATGTTCTAGACAAATAGGCTAACAAAGTAGCCATGGACCTCATGGGACAGGCTCTTGGAAGCTTTGATAACGGCAAACCGTCTTTCTCAAACAAAAGTAATATAGTCAGTTAACCATTTGGCCAAAGTAACAGTATGAAAAATAAAACAAAAATGACCAACCAACATGGCAGCTAAAAAGACACACACAGCCAATTAATTATTAAGGGTACATGATTTCAATACAGACTTTAAAAATACAGTTTCATTTAACCCAAAGCCTTTTCTACTTGAAGTCTTAAAATCCATTAACATTTTTGTAAATTCAGTTTTATTCTCATGATCACCACCTCAAATTAAAATTCAACAGTTCTAAAACATAAAATGTAAAAGCATGTGTATTATTAACTAAATCTTTCTAGTGGAATCTTCATGGGAAAATAACAGTGTGTGATGGACAGGAAAACAGAGCCTGGGCTGTCTAGCAATCAACAGAACTGGAGAAACCATGCGGTCAAGCCTGAGGCCTGTTAAGTCTAGGCTAGTTATGCCTATCAGGTGAGACAATAATGTCTGGAATTGGATCAAGAACCCATGCAGGATGTAGAAGATGAGCCCAAAGAAAGGAAAACCAAATCTGACAAGGGCAATGAGGATAACTATGCTCTTCAACAGAGATGCTTTCTGTAGACATTTGGGGATGAGGAGTAACAAGTGAAAAACAAAGGAGACCAAAGAGCCAAATATGAAGTACAGCATCTTTCAGTGACTCCCTCACTGAGGGGATCAGGTCAAAGAACCTGCTGCACTTGTTGTTGAGGGGAGATGCAAAAAGATCACAGCACAGTTGAGCACATAGACAGAAAATCATTTCTGTCACATTGTCATTTAAAGACCACTGATGAGGCATCAAAATGGACCTGCTTAACTTGTCTGCCATCACACTGATTTCCCAGAGATGTGCTTTGTTACTAGAAAGCAACTGGAAGAGATCGCCCATAGCCATACTTGCACCTTCTTGGCAAAAAGAGTAAGATCTGGTTCCCTCTTGCTTGTTGATGTACCAAACCACTGACATATTGTCTGTCTGAATCACAAGAGTCCCACTTGGAAGCGTCTTGGAAAGCCTGCAATGCTAAGAGGACAGCTCATCTCTAGGACAATGATATGCATTTTGGCCTCTTCAAGGGACCATGTGCCTTGGACTGTACTTCCCAAGAAGTGCCCTCCCACCTGAGCTGAGAGGAGTCCATGGCCAATGTGCCCTTGGGTTGAGGAAGAACACAAGGATGACAGTTGTGTATTTGATTGGTGTGAATCCACCAGACAAGGTAATCCTTGCAAGCTTGAGTTATTTTGACTGTCCTGTATAATGGGTGTTGAAGAATAGACCACTGAGTTGCGAGGAGCCATTGAAGGATTCTCATACAGAAGCTGGCCAGTGGTACAGGCATGACAGCCGCCATTATGGATACCAAGGCTTTGAGCATCAGACCTCCTGTAAGGGAAGAACTGAACAATTCTTTTGACCTGGAACTGAATAGCTTGTATCTGGGGAAGAGGAAGAGAAGCTATTTGAGTGAGTGTATTGAAATAAGGGCAGCGCAGTGGTGCAGCGGTTAACGTTGTTGCCTCACAGCAAGAGGTTCACCGGTTCGATTCTCGGCTGGGGTGTCTTGTGTGTGGAGTTTGCATGTTCTCCCTGTGTTAGCGTGGGTTTCCTCCGGGTACTCCGGTTTCCTCCCACATTCCAAAGACATGCATCTGGAGCATTTCTCCCCAGGCCTCCGCTGAAAACAGGCTCTGAGGAACCTAGTCGGACTTTCCCGGTCAACAAATGATAAATAAATAAAATAAATAAAATAAGCACAGATGAATTCCAAAGTCGGAGTTGAAGTTAGCTGAGATTTGTTGTAATGGATAGATATTCCCAGTCAGGAGCTCAGCTGGAACAAATAGTCCCTTGTTTGAATCAGTTGATGCTTGGTTGGAGAAGTTGGGAGCCAGTTGTCCAGGTATGGAAACACTCAATCCCAAAAGTCTCAGGTGAGCTGCTACGACTGCCAAACATTTGGTGAACACCATGGAGGCTGTGGTGAGACCAAAGAGCAATACTCTGAACTGGTAATGACTGGCTCCCAGATGGAAGCACAGATGTATTCTGGAGCACCTGTTCATTTTGATATAATGGTACGCATCTTGAAGATCTACTGACCACATCCAGTCATCCTTGGGCAGAAATGGCAGAATGGCCTGAACCATGACCATCCAGAACTTTGTATACTGAACCGATTGACTTTGCTTAAAATCAAGAACTCCAGGCAAAGAATACTCCAACCAAACGAACTTTAATATTAAGCGCTTTTCGTCGTCCGCATTAGGATGACTTCTTCAGATAAAATACAAGAATTACACATACAATTTATACCAGTTCTTCTTCAATCTATCAATTAATTAACTAACTCATTGGTTATTAATTACAATATTAAAGGGGAACTTAATATTTAACTATATGTACACACTTTATGAACTCATCTTATAAAACCCTACTCTCCAACCCCAATTTAAAAAAAATATATATATATATATATATATATATATATATATATATATATATATATATATTTCTATATATTTACATGTTTAAATCTTATATTTTTTGTATGTTTATGTTTACATCATTAGTCTAAAATATGTATCAAAGGTCTAAATTATAAAAGACAAATACTAAAAAGGACAAAATACTAGAAAGGAAAATAGTCCTATACTTAATAACTTACTCAGGGGAAGAAATATAAGTTAAAAGTCTAAAGTAAAAATCTACCTAATAAAACAGTTGTCTACCTTTACCTATTCAAACTTCTAAGCTTTAAGAGACATGAAATGTTACATTGTTCATTTAATCCTGGCTCTAGGAAGGCATTAGTTCTAAATTGCCAGGATAATTCTCATTCTTCTAAGAGTAGGTTAAAGGGGCCCCTTCTACTATCAATTTCCACTTGGTCTAATCCTACAAATTTAAAGCTATGGTTTGGAAAGGATAGAGTATGTTTTGCCAAGGCGTTCTCAGTCTTCATTTTATGTTTGCAGGAGCTTTTATATGATAAAAAGTGTTTAACAACTTTTGGTAATTTACCTAAAATAACTTTTAGAAAAAGGTAAAAACCTTAAATCACTTCTAGAGACTAGACCTACAAAAAATAAAGAGAAAGAAAAAGGGACATTTAGTTGTGGAAACTGTAGCTCCTGCAAACATATTAAGACAGGTAGTAAGCACACTATAAATAATAGGACTCATGTATTAAACCACAAACTGAATTGTAATTCCAAATTTGTAGTGTATGGTGCATTGTGTTTAAACTGTACAAGTTTTTATATAGGGAAGACGGAAAGGAGGCTCCGTGATAGGATCTATGAACACACTAATGCTATCTCTAAAATGAAGACTGAGAACGCCTTGGCAAAACATATTCTATCCTTTCCAAACCATAGCTTTAAATTTGTAGGATTAGACCAAGTGGAAATTGATAGTAGACTACTCTTAGAAGAACGAGAATTATCCTGACAATTTAGAACTAATGCCTTCCTAGAGCCAGGATTAAATGAACAATGTAACATTTCATGTCTCTTAAAGCTTAGAAATTTGAATAGGTAAAGGTAGACAACTGTTTTATTAGGTAGATTTTTACTTTAGACTTTTAACTTATATTTCTTCCCCTGAGTAAGTTATTAAGTATAGGACTATTTTCCTTTCTAGTATTTTGTCCTTTTTAGTATTTGTCTTTTATAATTTAGACCTTTGATACATATTTTAGACTAATGATGTAAACATAAACATACAAAAAATATAAGATTTAAACATATAAATATATACAAATATATATATATATATATATATATATATATATATATATATATATATATTTTTTTTAAATTGGGGTTGGAGAGTAGGGTTTTATAAGATGAGTTCATAAAGTGTGTACATATAGTTATATATTAAGTTCCCCTTTAATATTGTAATTAGTAACCAATGAGTTAGTTAATTAATTGATAGATTGAAGAAGAACTGGTATAAATTGTATGTGTAATTCTTGTATTTTATCTGAAGAAGTCATCCTAATAAAAGCACTTAATATTAAAGTTCGTTTGGTTGGAGTATTCTTTGCCTGGAGTTCTTGATTTTTGGTCCTGTTTGTCAAGCTGTTTTGGTTCGTTTCAACGATTGACTTTGCTTGCCAAGATCCAAAATTGGGCTCAAGTCCCCTGTTTCTTTTGGCACCAAAAATAATCTTGAAGTAGTTCTGGAACCTCTCTGGTCTGGGGGGCCTCTTGGATAATTTTCTCTAGCAGCTTTTTTACCTATAGAGAAGTCGTTTACCTCTGATGGGGTGGAAAATTGGAGGTCTTTTTCAAGACTAATGGTGGTGGCTGGGAAAATGGTATGATATAATCTCTGGATGTCATTCTTCAAACCCAAACCTTTGTGATATCTAGCCAGACTCTCTAGTGAGAAGATAGAAAGCTCCCAACTGCCTCCAGAAATGGACAGTCAGGCCTCTATAAAGGAGTGCTGATAGGATCTGGGGGAACTCTCCCCACGTGCATCTTGAAAGGGATTCTGGAATTTCTTGAACAACAACTTTCTACCACCTCAGTGGTTTCTAGAAAAGGACCATTGAGGAAAAGAAAAATGTACACCTACAGTAGACAGGATCTTCTCTTCTTGTTCACATCTAGAAAGTATGTCTTTCACTATGGGTCAAATGAGGTTCCATCAAAGGGTGCATTAGTAAAAGAAGATCTGAAGGTTCTGCAAAATCACATAAGCTCATCCAGGCATGTCTCCTAATAGAAATACCTGAACCTATGAGGTACCTTTGACAGCATGAGAGATCAACCTCACAGACAAACTGGAAACAGTTTGAAGGGTAGCCATCTGCGAGGAGATGGTATTCTCTTCCTCGGAAGACAGACCTGGAAAGAGATCTGGTAAGCTCCTTGATCAAATTTCTGAAATCTGGTAAAATGTGCCAAGTAATTCAGTGACCTCAAGGCAAAGGTCGCTGATGCATAGATATGCTTCCCAAACCTGTCCAGTGCCCTAGACTTTCTGTTAGGGAGTGGACAGAGGAACTCTGTTTTGCAAGTTCTCTCCTCATGGCTGCCACAACAACCATGGCATCAATGGGAACTCCAGTGTGTATGGTCTTTTTGGAGGTGCAAGGATTTTGTCTGGTCTTAGGCTCAGTATTTAGTTCCTTCCACAGCTGCCAAGAGACCAAATCTACAAACTTATCGGTGAGTGGAGTCACCCAGGAGGTAGATGAGCCAGAACCGAAAGCCTGCAGAAACACAGATTCCTCTTGGGAAAAATTATCTGGGGACCAATCACCCTGTTGTCAAAGGAGTCCCAATATGTCTCCAAAGCAGACATCATCAGGTGGTTATCTGTGGGACCCTTCCCCTTCATCAAAATCAGTGCCTTCAATGATAGACTCGTGTGGGGTGTCTAAGTGCCTCCTCTTCACATCTTCTCTTCCAAGGGACATCCTTGGTGGGATGCTCTGTGGAGGAACTGGAAGAGAGAACGATACCCTGATGGGCAGACTGAAAACTGGCTCAGGCTGGCTGTCCTAGTGGGGTCTATGCTCATGTATTGAAAAAACATTACAGTGAATGACAACTAACAACATTAAACAGTGAAAGTTTAATGTTCTGCACATGCTCAACAGTGGAAAATAATTCAATGAATGTCCACAGTTGGCCAACAACCAGGAAGTACAGCAATGCATAAGGTAAGCAAAGGGAACTTTTTAACATTTGCCCCATGTCCCACTGTAATGTGATCTTGGAGTTGGTATATATAGTTGAGGGGGGGTGAGGGGCACATCCCCCCCCACTTGGTTGGTTACATTCGCGATGTTGGTCAACTATGGCCATTCAATAAATTATTTTTCGTTAAACAGTAAAAGTTTAACATTCCAAAAAAGCTTAACATTCAATTAGTAGCCATTCGCTATAATGTTTTTTCAATACGCGAACACAAACCCATCCTGGTGGAATGGATGAACAAGGCTCTGAATGCAAAATAGAATGAGAAAAGGAAGTCTGATCTCTTCACACAGAGAACACTCTCGCCTCAACCTCGAAAGCAGAATGCCTAGGGGAAGCATAAACTGATGGATCTGACAAAGGATCTTCATGGATGGTGGGCTCCAGTTGTCCAGTAGGCAACCCACCAGAGGAGGGAGTTGGAATTGAGAAAATGCCAATGTTCCAAGGGGAATAGATGGCTCCAACAATTTCAGAGTCGACTCCAGCATCAAGTAGTTAGCATCAATGCTTCGGCTCCAACAGTTGTCTGTCTCAGAGGTACATCGCACCGGACCACTCAGAAACCATTGGAGTCAAAGACACTATGATCTTCGAATATGAGGAAGACATCCCCCTCATATCCAATGGCACTGAAAACAAAGTACAGATCAGAGGAGGAGATATAACAGGCAGTGTGGCTCTGTGCAGGCTCTCAAAACCCGACGGGGTCAAAGTCAAGAGATCTCCCATTTGAATATGGTTCCTGAGGAACTTCCTCATCATCCTATCCACATCTGCTCTGGATAGTATCCTGTAGGACTGAAAAGAGGCAGCCACTGAAGAAGGCCTCTCATGATGCTGAGGTGACTGTTCAAGGAATGGTGAAGGCAATCTAGAAGTAGCAGGCTCAGAGACTAAAATTGGAGACTGGATCTGAGGAGATTGTTTCGGTCTTAGTTTTGGATCTGAAGCAGTCAGAGCAGACATTCCTGAAAGTTTTGCTGATTGCTCCGAAGGAGAAGCTGAAGTTGTTAACATAGCAGAACGGTGATCTAGGAATCTCTTGCGTGTATCCTTTGCAACAGGGTCAAACTTCTTATTTTGTTTCTTGGGGATTTGAGCCCCAGCAACCAGGGAAGAATTCTTAGAAGGGATAAGACCCCTACGTATCAGCTTGTTCTTTCTATCAGTTAAGACTCGTGAGCTGAAGTCTTTACAGATTTCACAGTCAACATCCAGATGTTTACGACCTAAGCAATACACACACACTGTGTGGGTGTTCAGATTGGTAATCTTGTGCCCACATGCCACACATTAATTGAAACTGGACAGTTTGTCCGACATATTGGAAGGTTATGGCAAAAGGAACAAAATTATTTACCCAAACAGACTAAAGGATAGAAAAGATTCCCTTTTTTTGTTAAGGAATATGAAAAAAGAGATAGGAAAGAAGACCGAATTATCAACAATGGTAAGAAATGGTACTACAAATAAGACAAGAAAAGGCTACCAGCAATGGTATTAAACAGTACTCAGAGAGTACAAGAAAAAGGGACAAATATATTAGACTAGAAGGGGATGGGAGGAAAGAGAAATAACTTAAGAAAAGAGGGAATAAAGAAGGATAAACTCACTTAAACCTGAAGGCTTGCAAGAAGACTGCGAGCTGACAAGCTTTGGGTACAATTTATGTCTATTCATAATGGCAGCAAATGAGACTGTGGAATGTTAAGTTGGTGGGGCATTTTAGGTAAAGGGAGGAACTCCAGAGTTCAAGGATTCTACTATGTGGAAGAAGCAGCCAGGTCACATCAGAACCCAATTGTTAAGGAACGAATGAAAATGGCATCATCAGATTAGAATTAACAAAATGTTTGGCAGCAGCTGGATTAACTGACACTATAACTGCTGAGAAACTCTGTACATTCTTATCTGTTTTCTTAGGTACAGCACGCTGGCTGTCAGGGTAACCACAGTTTGGGACAAACATCCTCCAATGCTAACATTTTTGGGGGATGGGTGAGGGTTCTGTAAATTCCGGTTGTATCAAATCATATTTTCTAAAGAACTGAGAAATCTCAGTGTTCTAATACTGAAAGCAATGGCTCTTCCTGGAAATGGTCTCAGAAAGAGAATCCCTCACATGGAGAACCAGAAACCACACTTTCCTCAAACTCTGACTTGGAAACTTGCCGTGAAAAAAATTGCATCTATCCCATCAAAATCCCCTAAAAAGATTCCAATTCTTAAAGCTCTTCAGGAAATGCAGAATCTGAAGTAGGCAGACTTCATTCGTCTGCAACCTGTGGGTATCGGATCCGACCTCGGATCCGAGCCGGCAATTCAAAAGCTTAGGCTCCGAGCTCCTAGCTCCTCCCTCTTACCCATAACCCCTTGCCAAGCCCTGACTGTCCTCAGATTTCGTTTGCCGCTTTTCAAGTCGCTACGGATTCTAGAGCTCCTGGCGTTTGTTGAAGAAAGATAAGATTTTTTGACTAAAAAAGTTTTGAAAATCTCTATTTTTGTTATTGATATTGTTAGTGTTGAGTGTGTATAGGCTTTCCTCTCTCTTTTATTTAATAGTTCTCGGGTTTTGCGTAGTTTGTTTGTGTGTGTGTTGTGTTAGGCCTTAGGGTTGTGATGTCTGAAGCCCATAAGGCTGTTTTCTCGAAATGTGCAGTGTGGCCATAAGCTGTCCCCAGCGGATGGCCACACTCGTCATCTTGGGGTTGAACACCTGTCATCTGGTTGTACCATTTGTGCAGGGTTCAACCGAGGGAGCGGAGGTCGAAGCTGGTGCTGGCGGGTCTTTTACCTCCAGATACCGCTTCGGCCTCTGCCCCTTCCACTCAGCAACCTGTTGCTGTGGGTTCTCCCCCTCCGGCTGGGACTCAACCTCCCTCTAAGTTGCCGGAGGGGAAAGAGTCCTCTAGGGAGAGAGAGAAGAAGGAGAGGCACAGGGAGAGGCACCACAAGCGGAGGGCCGAAACTTCCAGTTCGGCTCCTCCATCTAAGCGGGCCTCCCCTGTGCCTTCTAGCTTTCCTCCTCCTCGGCTCCACTCCCCTCGGTTCTCTCCTGGACCCGAGGAGGAGGAGGCTAGCCCTTCTAGGAGGTCTCTGAGGCTCTCTAGGTCCGCCGGTGGCCTCCACCAGGTCAACTTTTTCCATGAGTGAAGCTGATATGGACGGATGATGAGGAAATTCATCCAGGCCCAAATGCAAATGGGAGTGCTCCTAGCCCCCATCCGGGAGGCGCCCCTTGGCTCCTTCTCCGACCCATACCACGGGTTGGAGCTGTCGGCGCCGGGCAGACTTGGATCCGGGGTGGGTCGGATCCGATGGGTCGGCGCACCTCGGATCCGTCCCATCCCTTGAGTGCTTGGTGCCGGACCCGACCTCTCGAGCCGAGGCGAGCCTCGGATCCGAGGGAGCTGGTGTGTCTTCGGCTCCGTCCAGGTCGGAGCGCACCGGTCTCGGATCCGGCGGTTCGCTCCGACTCCGATCCTGCGTCGGATCCGAGTGGGGTCGGCTCTCGGGGTTTAGAGAAGCTGGCTCCCCTCAGCTTTCGGCGTAGTGGAAAGGGCACTGTTGAGGACGTCCGGACCCCGGTCCTGCCACGGCTCTATCCGCACTCCCTTGCAGTTGGGCCAGGCCCCACCAGCCGGTCCCAGGGACAGCCCGCCTCGATGTCCCAAGTGGTTCCCTTGGAACATCCAACTGCTGAAGAGTACTCCTCGGACAGCCCCGATGAAGTACCTCAAGCGTAAGTGCAAAAGGAGGCACATGGACTCCCGAGTCCGTTACTGAAGACACAGACTTGGATGAAGGGAAGGCTCCCTAGGTCACCCCTGAGGACGTCTCATTTGGAGACATTATGGAGATGTTAAGGATCAGGGGGTGGTCTGCCCAAGGCTTCCTCGGACGAGTCTGTGTTCTTGGAGGCATTCGAGGCGGCCCTTCTACCTCTTGGGTGTCCCTCCTGCTGACCCCTGGTGGATCTTATTTCCATCAGAGCGTGGAAGGATCCGGACACCGTTGAGCCTATCCCTAAGCGCCGGATCGCATCCTTTCCTCCGCGGACCGCACTCACTGGAGCAAGGGCCCCAGTAGATGCCATGATGATGGCTGCAGCCACGAAGAGGAATTGGCCCAGGAGAGTCCCTCCATGCATCCTCCGGGCAAGGAGTCCTCGATGGATCGCATTGGGAAGCGAGTTTTCAGTTCAGCAACCTTCTCCTTGAGGCGCTGAACTACATGGCACATGTCATTAGGATGCAGCGGGATCTGATTAAAGAATACGCTGCATCTCCCCGGAGTCCATGTCGAGTGAGGATAAACAGGTATACTCCACCCGAATGGCCACTCTCAGATCAGTTTCAATACATCTATGCGGCTGCTTTCTCATGCTACTGAGGGAGCCGCTAGAGCCAGCGGAGCAGGCCTAGTCATGAGGCGACAGGCCTGGCTCCGCCACTGTGATTTTGCAGAGCCCTTCAAGGCGACCTTCGAATGCCCCTTCGATGGTTCTGCCTTGTTTGGCAAGACTGTTCATGAAACATTAGTCCAGAGCGAAAAGGACGGGAAGACGCTGTCTGCCGTCGAGTCCGCTTCTCAGCTCCCCAGAGGTCCTTCTCTAAGAACCAAAAGGGACAGAAGAAGATGTGGTTCGGAAGTCGCAGCAGTCCCAACCTGCTCCAGATAACCAGTCCTTCCGTGGCAGAGGAGGACGGGAGGTCGTGCTAGAGGCAGGGGCTCCTGGCAACTTTGGGTCCAGAGAACCTTTTTCTGATAGACCCACGCAGCAGCCCTGAAGGGTTGCCCGGCTGTCCGTCTCTGGAGGCAGTCGGGGGTGGTTCGAGGCACCTGACTTCTTGGGAGTCCATAACAACAGACAGTTGGGTGCTTCGTGTCATATCCAGAGGTATTCAATTCCCTATTCAAGGTTCCCAAATCGCAGCCTCCCAGATGTTCCACCCGACCAAAGGGAGGCGGCAGCTCGAAATCGAACAGCTGCTAGAAAAAAGAACTATCCAGCGTCCCCGAGATCAAACCGGATTAGGGTTTTACTCCAGGTTCTTTTGGTGCCAAAGCGGGGACCTAAGACCAATCTTAGACCTTTCCCAGCTGAACCTGTCAGTAACCAAGCAAAGTTCGGATGGTCACCCTGCAATCTATACTTCCCCTCTTGAGGGAGAACGACTGGATGTGCTCCATCGACCTCAAGGACGCGTACTACCACATTCGGATGGACAGACGATCCAGGAGGTTTCTTCGCTTCCGGCTGGGAGCCAGTCATTATCAGTTCAAGGTCCTCCCCTTTGGTCTCACCTCTGCCCCCAGGGTGTTCACCAAGGTGCTAGCGGTGGTAGCGGCCCACCTGAGGCTCCAGGGATTACAGGTCTTTCCGTACCTGGACGACTGGCTCCTGACGGCATCATCAAGGCATTTTCTGTGCTCAGCCAGGGATTACTTTCTTCAACTAGCCCCAAGGCTGGGCATCACGATCAACTGGGAGAAATCTTTACTGCACCCCACACAAGTTATAGATTTCATAGGAGGAAGACTAAACACCAGATCAATGCGAGCCTTCCTCACTCCAGACAGAATTGCCAACCTGAAGTGTCATGTGACAGCGGTCCTGCAACCATCTCCAACTGCAGCTTCGGTCCTGAGGGCCCTAGGTTCTATGGCGGCAGCTATTCCGCTTCTCATTCATGCTCGTTTCATGCGGGTTCTTCAATGGACCCTTCAGGTTCAGTGGTCCCCTCTTTGTTCCTCTCTCAACGCTCCGATTGCGGTCAGCAAGGTGTGCAGGGACTCCCTTCTTTGGTGGCTTCTTTCTCCGGAGCCCTGGCAGGGAGACCTTTTGCATTTCCCCGAGCCACAGTGACCACGGACGCTTCTTGCCTCGGGTGGGGGGGGCATTCTGCGGGAAAGATTGTCCAAGGCACGTGGAATCCCACAGAGACGTCACTGCATATAAATGTCCTGGAAATGAGGGCGGTGCTCCTAGCGTTGCAAGCACTTCACCACGTTCTTCCTTCAGGGACTATTGCGATTCAGACAGACAACATGTCGGTAGTCTGGTATATCAACAAACAGGGAGGAACCAGGTCTTACCCCTTTGTCGAGAGGCCATGAGAGTCTGGGAATGGGCAATTTCCACCAAACGCTTTCTGGTAGCAACGCACATTCCGGGAAAGTCCAACATCCTTGCGGACAAGCTCAGTCGCACCATTCTTTCTCCACACGAGTGGTCTCTCAATCCTCAAGTAGCGAAGAAGATTTTTGCCGTCTGGGGCAACCCTGTTGCGATCTTTTGCCTCTCCTCAAACGCCAAATGCGACAATTTCTTCGCTCTGCTTCCCCACCAGGAGTTCGAGAGATGCTCTGGTGCATGCTTGGCCTCCCGGTCTCCTTTATGCCTACCCTCCACTTCCTCTGATGCAGAGGCTTCTGCAGAAAGCCAACAGTTTGGGGAGCAGAATGATTCTCATTGCCCCGTTCTGGCCTCGTCAACCTTGGTTCCCCTTCGTATGGTCTCACAAAATCAATCCACCCTGGATTCTGGATCCAATCCTGGATCTCATCTCCCACCCTCTGGGAATGTCGGTTCCCAATCTGCGCACCCTGAAGTTGACAGCTTGGCTGCTCCAGTTCCATCCTTAATTAGGACTCCCGGTATCTCATCACCGGTCAAGGCCATTTTAGTGGCAGCTCATAAACCTTCCACCAGGCAGGTTTATCGGAGTAAATGGAAGAGATTCTCTATTTGGGCGGTACAGAGAACTTTGGATCCTTTCTCGGCACCTATGTCAGCGGTGCTGGATTTTTTTAACAGACCTCTTTCATCAAGGGGCTAGTTCTTCCACGATTAAGGTACAATTGGCAGCTATCTCGCATTATCACATTGGTCATGACACAGCTCCCTTATGACGGTAAATTATGCAAAACATTTCTCAAAGGGGTTTTTTTGTTGAGGCCTCCAGTCAAGGAGGTTGTACCACCTTGGGACTTGTCTTTAGTTCTGCAAGCCCTTACTGCTCCTCCCTTCGAGCCTGCAGCTTCTACAGATCTAAAGTACCTTTCCTGGAAGACTGCCTTCTTGGTAGCTATCACTTCAGCCAGAAGAGTGTCTGAGCTTCAGGCTCTATGCGTCAAGCCGCCTTACCTTTCTTTCTTCCCTGATAGGGTGTGCCTCAGGACCAATCCATCTTTTCTTCCGAAGGTCTCTTCTGAATCCAATATTAACCAATCAATTAATTTACCTGTGTTTTTCCCAAGTACTCAAACAAAGGAGAATACAAATTGCATTCCTTGGATGTTCATAGACAATTACGTTTTATATTCACAGAACAGCTGGTCACAGGAAATCAGATCAGCTGTTCGTCTCCTTTGCTAAATTTGCTCTGGGTAAAGCAGTATCTAAAGTCACACTATCTAAGTGGATTGCTAATTGTATTCTGCAGGCATATGACACTTCAGGTAGACCTGCTCCTCAGAGGGTTACGGCTCATTCTACTAGGACAGTTTCCACGTCAGCCGCCTTTAAGTCCCGTGTATCATTGGATGATATCTGCGGCAGCTACTTGGGCCTCGCCTCATACTTTTATTTCTCATTATAAGGTGGATGTTGTTTCTAGAGGAAGAGCATCCTTTGGCTCAGCGGTGCTCCGAAACATCCTTCCATGACGGCCGCCCAAGATTCAGGTAGCTAGGGACTCTGTCCCACAGGTTGCAGACGAATGAAGTCTGCCTACTTCAGATTTAGAAGTTATGTACTCACCATAACGTTCCATCTGAGTAGGTGACTTCATTCGGATGCAACCATCCCCCCCTCCATCCCCCTGACCTTTATAGAGCGAGTATTTATGCTGTTTTAGTGTGCTGTAGTCAGTATTTTGAGGCAAACTCAATCTGAGGTCAGTCAGGGCTTGGCAAGGGGTTATGGGTAAGAGGGAGGAGCTAGGAGCTCGGAGCCTAAGCTTTTGAATTGCCGGCTCGGGTCCGAGGTCGGATCCGATACCCACAGGTTGCATCCGAATGAAGTCACCTACTCAGATGGAACGTTATGGTGAGTACATAACTTCTAATTCTCTGATCAATAGCTTGTAGAAGACCTCGAGCCAAGCCCAACAAAATTATTCCTATCCTGAGAAAATCACACAGGGAAGTTAAATGTGCAAACAAGAGCCAGTACTGCCAACAACAGCTTCCCCGTGGATGTGAATATTGTGGCTAAACAGGAGCACATTCTCTGCCCCTTCTCCCATGACTGACAAGAGTGCCTATCTCTTGCCCATTGAGGGGCCCCAAAACAGCCAAAGAGAATGTGGCTAACCAAGGTCCAGGGTGGCTGTACTGACAACAACACAAAGATCTTTAAAAAAGGACAACTGATTTAAGGAACCAGCTTTGGCCATAGCAGTTACCTGCCTGTGGCAATTTCCCAGTCTACTTTTACCGCAAAGGCTGCTTGGTTATCTTTTTCTTTGTGTCTGGAAGAAGGTCTGACTTAAGGTCCAAAGGTTTGGGCCATGGTAAAAAAGAGAAGCCTGGCAGCAACAGTTGGTAAAACAAGAAAGTAGCACACAAGCAACTTTTTCTCACAAAACACAGCACCAAACAAGTAAACTAAAGTTTCTTCACAGAAAAAGTCATTTTAAAAATGTTTTTAACAACTTTCTACCACAAAAGTAAAGTGCTCTCCCATTTAAAGGTACATAAAGTCACAAGGAAGGCAAAGTAAAATACTTTATCCTACCTTAACAGTACTGTTTTTTTAAACTAACTTTAAACAAGCTTAAGAGTAATATGGAAGGTTTTTGCCCTAAAAAGAATGTACCTGCCCAGCAATAAAACAGCATTAGCACACTGATCTTTGAAAGCCCACAGAGGAGCACTCTTTGGCAGCAGAAAGCTTTGAAAGGTTTGATGCCAAAATTTGTATTTTTAGTCAAGTCAGCTCGAGCTGACCGTTTGGGCACTTGGAAAGTGCCCTAAAGCTGTGGAAGCTAGTGGGTGTTATATCCTATACAAGATATAACCCATACAGCTTTGGTTACTACAGCAGTGATCAATATGAAGAAAGTACAGTTGTGTACACTTACCATAAATGTAGATGTTCGCGTGTAATCACTGTTGCAGTCAACACATTTGGGTTATATGCTTTGCAGTAGCCCTCAGTTGGCCTGATTAACAAAGTCTTGGGTCCTGTGTCGGCTGCTGTCCCTTCTTCCATGACATCAGGTCGTCGGGGTTTAAAACATGCAGCTTACGCCATTACATCAGTTTTTCTTGCCCCAGATGTCAGGGAAAGCAAACACACCAAAAAGCTTTTTGAGTATAGTACGTGAGAGTAGAGGTGCAGCCAAAAGAAGAAAGGGGGCTGGAGGGAGGGTAACCAGGACTGCAACAGTGAATACACTCGAACATCTACATTTATGGTAAGTGTACACAACTCTACTATGTTCTTCATGTTTCACTGCTGCAGTCATTACATTTGGGGAGATTCCCAAAGCTAAAGTTGGGAGGAGGAATTTAACTAGAATTAGGACCAGCTATAAGGCCCTGCAAAACTGCAGTGGCAAAACCAGCTTTGGATTTAGAGAAAATTGGCAAATGATAATGCTTGGTGAAAGTATGCACAGAACTTCAGGTAGTAGCTTCTAGGATGTCCCTAGTAGGGACGCCCCTGAGAAAGGCTGTAGAGGTACATGCAGCCCTGGTTGAATGGGGTCTAATCCCCTGTGGGATAGGTTTTCCATGGTGCTTATAGCAGAAAAGAATGCAGTGGCCTATCCATTTTGAAATGGTTTGTTTTGAAATGGCTTTCTCCTCTGTCCCTGCAGCAAATGCCACCAGCAGTTGTTCAGATTTTCTTTGAGGTTTAGCCCTGTCCAAGTAGAATCTAAGCTCTCTGTGCACATCTAAAGCATGCAGTATCCGTTCCCCTTTGTTCTGTGGTTTAGGAAAGAAGGTAGGCAAATGAATGGACTGATTAAAAGCCACACTGGATACCACCTTGGGCATGGAGGAATTGGTTCTGAGGGAAACCCCGTCCGCATGAAAGATGATGAAAGGTTCCACTGCCGTAAGGGCCTGTAATTCAGATACCCTTCTTGCAGAAGTGACTGCTAAAAGGAAAGCTGTTTTCCAGGAAAGAAATTTTAAATCTGCAGTAGCAGCTGGCTCGAAAGGAGGAAGAGTGAGTTTCTCAAAGACAAAGTTAACAGGCTGGAGCTGGAGCTCTCCTGGGTGGCCTTAAGTTTTTGGCCCCTCTTAGGAACTGCTTGAGCAGTGGCGGAGAGAAGAGCAGAGGCTCCGTGCTATAATGAGCTGAAATGGCTGAGGCATGAATTTTGATGGAGGAAAAGGACAAATCCTTATGAAGCATCTCAGTCAAGTATTGTAGATTCTGAGGTAAATTGGGCACTGCTGAGTTCATTCCTTGAGATTGGTTCCAAGCAAAAAATCTTTTCCATTTTGCAGCATAAGATTTTCTGGTACTGGGCCTCCTTGCCTCTAAAATGATATCCATCACCGATTGACTGAGAGAGAGAGAGAGAGAGAGTACTTGATTTTAGGCCTCCGCCCACTGATTTGGGGATAGATATGGCCACCAGCTTGGAGTTGGTAATGTGTGTAAGTGAAATCTGTATCCTTTTGACACTATATTTAAAACCCAGGAGTTCCCAGTTTTTGGCCTGCAGACCAATCTTTCCGCCTAAAAGAGCATTCATTTGGGAAGTGCTTGGAAATTTTAAAAGCAAGACACTGAGACAGTTTTCCATAGGGGGGAGTCTTACTACTCCTAAATTTGGGTGTGGAAACCCCCCACTGCTTAGTCTTGTGTGTCCCTTGGGACGGAAACCTGGGGTTTCTGCTCTGTTTGGGTTTAGCTTGAGAAGACCTGGAAGGGGCCAGAAAGGACCAATTCTTAGAGGGCCAGTGCCTACTAAATCTAGGAGGCTGAACTTGTAAGAAATCTTTGACAGTTTGCATAGATTTAGCTTTATCTTCCATCCTTTTAAGAACTTCCTCAGCCTTGCTGCCAGACAGGTGGTCCTGATTTAAGGGAGCATCCAACAATTTAGCTTTAACATGATCAGGCAAAGATTGCTCCTTAAGACAAGCGTGCCTTCTGAGCAGACCCAGTAACAGCAGCCCTGCAAAAGGCCTCTAATGAATCAAATCCACATTGCAAAGTATGTTTTCCAACCTGTTCAGCAGAATGCATCCAATCCTGTAATTTTTTATGTTCAGCACAGTCAGGAATCAACATCATTTTCTGTTTAAGCAATCCAATAACATGTTGTTAATACTTTAACATATGAAAATGGCAGATTAAAGCCCTAATGGCCAAGGATGCATAAATGTAAACCTTTTTACCCCATCTATCCAGTGCCCTGGAGTCTCTATCAGAGAGGGTAGGATTTTTAGCAGTAGAAGCCTTAATGCCCTAGGGTCCCTGTGAAATAGTCTCTGGATCCGCAATGGGATTTTTAAAAAGGAACTTGTATGAATCAGGAACCCTGTAATATCTGTCAGGTTTTCTGGGAGCAGGAGGCAAAGAATCAGGAGCCAAACTAGATTCTGAAAAGGCATCATCAACAATGTCCAGTACAGGAGGTATAGCTAAAGGTCTATGCTGAGGCAGGAGTAAGAAATCCCTAAGCCTCTTCTTTGAATCAGAAAAATCCTGGCTTTCCCAGTGGAAATGTTCCCTTAGAGTATGTAAGATCTCACCAAAAGAAAAATCCTCTGGAGGGGAAGCAGAGGGAATAGAGTCCTCTACATCAGAATACTCATAAGTAGATAAGGGCAAATCCAGATCATCAGAAAAATCAGAATCCTGGTCAGAAGATTCATAAATCTCTTCAGTCCTAGGTCTCTTTGAGGGGGGGGGGGGGTGGAGTGTTATGTCTTCAGCCATTCTTATTTGTTTTTTAGGCCTAGAGGCCTGAACATGCGGTCTGGGCGTCTGTTTCTTAGGCATTGTTCGAGGTTTTGGAATAAATGAAGATGGAGGCGTTGGTTTAATATGCAAGTCCGTAGGCCTGAATACACCCTCAGAAGCCGGTGCCTGCACAGCAGCTCCGGACCCGTCCAAGGTAGAGACATCCACAGGTTCCATAGTTGAAGCATCTCGTGGCATACCGGACTCAGAATGGGTCTCAGTAGAGGCCTGCGAGTCAGAAGTAGCAGGTATCAGGGGCTGCGAAAGCGCCTCATTGAGTACCGAACTGGCGACTGGCTTAGGAGAAGCGTCATCGACAGTTTTGGACCTAGGCGGCCTGTTTGTCTTTATCTTTACGTTTATTCGGAATCCCGGTAGTTGGATGGCTAACCGACGACATTTCTGGATAATTAAACAGAGAACCGAAATATTTAGAGGCGAAGATATACCGACAGCAGATAGTGCGCTGATTAAATAAAGCACAAAACCTACAGCAAGGTACATTGTGGTCAGGGCCTAGGCAAGGAATACAGTACGAATGAAAATCTTTGTGAGGTATTTGCTTTCCACAAGTAATGCAATTATTAACTTTTACTGACATCAGTAAGGAGCAAGAAAAAGTTTCCCCAATGGGGTACTCGGCTTTAGTTGAAGACTTTGGTTCTGAAACTCAAAAAGGAAAATTTCAGGAGTCGGCCGACCGGTACTTGCGAACTGCTTCTGCTTTGGGCACCGCACGACAAGAACGACTGATGTAATGGCGTCAGCTGCATTTTTTATACCCCTGACGACCTGATGTCATGGAAGAAGGGACAGCAACCGACACAGAACCCAAGACTTTGTTAATCAGGCCGACTGAGGGCTACTGCAAGGCCGATAACCCAAATGTAATGACTGCAACAGTGAAACACGAAGAACATCACCAGGTTTGCCCCCCGAGCAATCTGTTGTTTGCAACAGTGCAGGCCAAATGTTTTGGAAATATGTAGAATGTGCGGTGGAAATAAAGATCAGTATTTACACCATTAAAATATCTTCTGCAGACAACTTTGTGGTGGTAGGCAAGAACAAATTGTGGACTGTTGAGGCAATTAAGGAGCCAATATCTGAAGGTGGAAAATCCCAGCAATGCTGTAGATGGACCAAATCAAGTCTGATCCACCTTTACCTCCCACAATGGCAGCTATATGTGCCAAAACAGAACTTAGCAATATACTAATAAAAGAAGGAAATCTTGTAACAGTTTTAATTTGAGACTCCTCTGACTTATTAGTGAAACCAAAAATAACCAGGATTATTTATGATGTTCTTCTGACTTTACATACATCTTTACAAGCAGGGATACCACAGACTCCAGGATTCGACTGAAGCAGAAGTGCTTTAATGGAATTTCTGCTCATTAACACAGACCTGAAAGTCATCTATAAACTATTAGACCATATCTTAAGCAACACATTTTATATCTTTCAACAGAAGCTTTACAAGCAGTTTAGAGGTGTGGCAATGGGCGGCACTATTGCCCCAGTTTTATTGACAGATTACTAGTCTGCTGGGAGCAACATTAGGCTGTGTTTTACAATAACATTATCTGTTAGCATTTTAGAGATGATATTTTTGATATTTCATGTGGCAAGTTCTGTTTTATGAACTACAACATATTTGCTGATCACAGAGTGATGCTTTAAAATGCATTAGAATACCATGAACACTACTGGCAAATCCAATAGCAATTAAACCTTATGACATCAACATCACCATTAATTTAAAATTACACCTTAAAAAATTTCATGTGCATTTTCACTTGGTTATATATTTTAAGTTTTTGCATTTTTTTGCAATTATTCATTTTATGCTAATCAGATTTCCTACTGGCTCATTTTGCATAAGTGATTATTGTCTGCAGATTATAAATTTGTTCATTGTGTATAAAATAGCCAATTTAATGAAGAGTCACGTCTTAGAAATGAAAAATCCAAATGGCATGTTTCCTATTGATTCATTTTTCTTTTCATAGAATTGCAATCAACTGCATTTTTCTATAAGGTATCCAAGCACAAAGAAAGTACAATCGTGTAAAATTGTACCATAACAGTATTTGTTGACCTGGAAAGTACGACTGGGCAGAGACCATTTTCAGCAGAGGTACAGGGAGCACAGTAGATTTAGTTTAACAAGTGAATTTCAGATAGTTCTCAGAAAAACGGTTGCATTTCTCATGAAAAAACAATTACAAGACAGGTACACATTGGGTAGATTTGCATCAACAATTGTAAGACTATAGCTGTTACAGCTGTAAAACCTTGCAGAAAATAAATGGATTTACACTGCAGAAGGAAGAGCATTGTTGTGAAGAACTTTAGTATTCTTACATTTCAGTAAAGAAAGGTTTGCAAGGAGTTAAAGATATTTAATGAAGTATGGTATAAAATTATGTAGGAAGGCAGATTTTAGTTTTGTATAGGTTTGCAAAAAGTTTGAGATATAACAAAGTTACAAAACTATGTAGGAGGGGAGGGAAGGGGGGATGATAGTAGCAAAAGAGGATAGTGGAAATAACACATGAAAGAGCAGGGTATAGGATTATAGCAATAACCCACGCCTGTGTGTGGGTAATGCGGGATTTACCCACGGTTGGCGTGGTTTGGTCCCGAGGGACCAAACAAAGACAACCGTGGGTAAATCCCGCATTACCCACACCCAGGCGTGGGTTATTGCTATTATACTATGACATTATTTAAGAAAAGAAATAATTACTTTTCTTAAATAATGGCATTGTATAATGCCTCTTTGCTGCCCTTCCGCAGCTGTCTGGTATCCGCGGCAGTTCTGATGTACTGCGCATGCCTACACATGTTGTCCGTTGCTTATTTTAAAGCTGTCTCGCTATGTTAAACCCATTTAACATAGCGAAACTGTAAAAAGCAACGGAGATCTTGCTTTCTCCGTTGCTTTTTTTTTGTAAAACCTGTCTCGCTATGTTAAATGGGTTTAACATAGCGAGACAGCTTAAAAATAAGCAACGGAGATCTCCGTTGCTTATTTTAAAGTTGTCTCGCTATGTTAAACCCATTTAACATAGCGAGACAGGTTTTACAAAAAAAAGCAACGGAGAAAGCAAGATCTCCGTTGCTTTTTACACACTGTGTCGCTATGTTAAAGGAGTTTAACATAGCGAGACAGCTTTAAAAAAAAGCAACGGAGATCTCCGTTGCTTTTTTTAAACCTGTGTCGCTATGTTAAACTCTTTTAACATAGCGAGACAGTGTTTTAAGAGAGACTTATACTAATGGAAAAAGTCCGGGCGACCGGACCTTTTTCCATTAGTATAAGTCGATTTACAACGTGCACGCTGGCCAATCAGCATGCACGTTTTGGAATATTAATGGGGGGTCATGGTATAATAGTTCTGTTTGTACAGGCTGACAGTGGTAATAACATAAGACTGACAGCAGGGGATAGGATTAGTTCTGTTTGTACAGGCGGACAGTAGTAATAACATATGACAGACTGCAGGGTATAGGATTAGGATTAGTTCTGTTTGTATAGGACAGTGGTAATAACATATGACAGAGAGCAGGGTGTAGGATTAGTTCTGTTTGTATATTATAGTGGTAATAACATATGACAGAGAGCAGGGTATAGGATTAGTTTTGTTTGTATAGGACAGTGGTAATAACATATGACAGAGAGCAGGGTGTAGGATTAGTTCTGTTTGTACAGGGGGACAGTGGTAATAACATAAGACTGAGAGAGCAGGGTATAGGATTAGTTCTGTTTACACTGTCTGCTCCAGACTGGTGTGTCTATAACTTAGGTATATATAGGACATGTATGAAAGAGGTAGAGCAGTGGATTGAACCAGTTAGAAAAATATGTGAAGTGTTGTTTAGGGGGTGGCGGTGAAAAGGGATTTATTAATTCTAATGCAGGAGGGAAAGTTGTTAGGGATGTAATGATACAAGTAGGGGTACAAAGTTATTGATGAGCAGTAAGAGGTTTGTGCTTTCACTAGAGGTCAAGGTGGTGATGAACATGAGCATGACCAGGACTGGGTAAGGTAACCTGGTGATGAACATGAGCATGACCAGGACAGGGTAAGATAACCTGGGGATGAACATGAGCATGACCAGGACTTGGTAAGGTAACCTGGTGATGAACATGCACATTACCAGGAATGTGCAAGGTACTGTGTGAGCTGGATTTTATAGCTTGGGAGTTTCTTATTCATTTACTTGTACAGGGGTGGTGTTCCAAACAGGAGTACACTGAGTAACTGATGAATTATTTGCTTTATTAGTGCTTAGTAGAAATTTATCACCAGAATGAAGTAACTTGTTGAGATGTAGGGCAATAATTTGTTTCTTAATGCAGGGCATTTTCAGGATAATATATCAGTTTGAAGGCCCTAACTAGCTGACAGTCTATGTAGCTGTTAAGCTCTAGCCAGTTTATCTGTTTTAAGGCTTGGCAATAAACTCTGTGTGCAAGTCATCATCATCCATCATCATCCCCATTGTTCTATATGGGGTCGGTGTATCCTGTTAACTGTCGCCAACTCTCTCGATTCAGTGCCACTCTCTTGCCTTCTTCAACACTCATGCCTGACTGTCGCAGATCTTCTTTCACACAATCCATCCATCTCTCTGCTGGATGTCCTCGCTTCCTCTTACCTTCTTCCTGTCTGTCCCAAATTTTCCTCACCAGATTGTCTTCTGCTTTTCTACACATGTGGCCAAACCACCGTAATCTGTTTTCTATGATCTTTCCTGCAACTGGAGCTACTTTGGCTTCTGCTCTTATGTCCTCATTTCTTTGTCTGTCCCACAGTGTGCATCCTACCACCTTTCTCAGGCACTTAATTTCCATCACCTCTAGCTTCTTCAGCTGTTCTGCCTTTACAGCCCAGGTTTCTGTACTATACAGTAGTACTGGTCACATCACTGTCTTTACAACTTACTTTTCATCTTCTTTGGCATTCTTCTGTCACAGACTACACTGGATACTCTATGCCAGTTGTCTACATTTCCTCTGACTCTAGCTTTGACCTCTTCATTCAGACTACCCTTCTCCTCAACTACCCCTCCCAGATACTTGAAGCTGTTTACCTCTTTCACTATCTTCCCTTCTATCTCTATTCTCAGCTTCTTCTGATTTTCCTAATTTGCTGCCATAACCACAGTCTTATCTGTGCTTAGTTTCATCCCGTGTGCCTTCAGATTTGCATTCCATTCTCCTATCCTTTGCTGAAGTTCTAGCTCAGAGTCTGCCCGTACTGCCACATCATCTGGACACAGCAGTTTTGTTGATCCGTCCCCTCCATCCTGTTTGCTAATGTAGTCCATCACCAGTATGAACAGCAGTGGGCTCAGAGCTGAACCCTGATGTACACCCACTCCCAATTGGAACCCCTCTGTGAGGCCGAACACTGTTTGTACTTGAGTCATTGGGTCCTTGTACAAAGTCTGCACTAATTCTACCAATCTTTCTAGGACTTCAAACTACCTCAGTACTGCCCAGATCAGCTTTCTTGGGACCTTGTCATATGCTTTCTCCATGTCTAGGAATGCCCAGTTGAACTATCTCCACATCTCTAGCTTCTTCTCAAGTATCTGTCTCAATGCAAACATTGAGTCAATTGTGCTGCATCATGATCTGAATCCAAACTGCGCCTCCCCCATCTTACATTCTACTACTCTGCGTATCCGTTTATCAATCACCCTCTCCAGAACTTTCATGCAATGTGATCAGAGTTTGATGTCTCTGTACTGCCCACAGTTGTGGATTTCCCCTTTGTTCTTGTACACTGGCACAAGTATGCTTATTGTCCAATCATCTGGGATACACCTTTCTCTCCACAATGCTATTAGTACCCTCAGGAGCCATTTCTCCCCTATCTCACCCAACATCTTTATCATATCTGCTGTGACCTCATCTGAGCCTGGTGCTTTCTCCGACTTCATATTCCTTAGTGTTGTTCTTACTTCTTTTTCCTCTCATTGTAGGCTGTTTCTGGGACATTACATCTTCTGTGGGGTTTTCCACATTCAGACGCTGCTGGAAATGCTCCTTCCATCTGCCTGTGATGTCCTCTGGACTGGTGAGCAGGTTGTTGCTGGCATCCCTTATAAAGGGTGTCTGACTATCTTATCTTTTTTTCTTTGCCTTGCAACCTGATATAGTTTCTTTGTGCTCTTTACGGAGTCACTTTCCAGAAGTTGGCACAGTGCCTCTGATGCCCTATTCTTTGCTATTGCAGCTTCTTTCTTAGCTTCTTTGTTAGCCAACCAGTAGTCCTTCCTAGCTTAGTCAGTCTTTTCCGTCTCCCACTTCTTCCTGCACTCCTCCTTTCTTTTGACGACTTCCTGGACTTCTGCATTCCACCACCAGCTTTCCTTATTGTACCTTATTTCCATACCTGGCTCGGCCACATATCTGTTCTGTAGTCCTGTTTTTAGATGCTGACATTCTTCTTCAACTCCACCTATTTCCTCCTCTTCTTGGGGTGCTAGAGCACTGAGTAATTCCTTGAACTGTTGTACTTTTTCCTCCCGTCAACTCCCAGGTCTTCAGCCTGGTCTCTGTTGACCTTAGAGCTTTCTCTGCCCACTGCTTGCAGCTGACTGTGGCAACTAGTGGTTTATACTGTGGGCTGTTTCACTGGGGATGACTCTGCAATCACGGATTCTACTCTGGTGCCTTTTCCTTACTAGGAGGAAGTCTACCCGAGTTGCATGTTGACTATTCTTGCATGTGATCTTGTGACGGTCTCTCTTTTTGAACCATGTGTTGGCTACTATCAAGCCATTTGCCAGATAGAATTCTAGAATGGCTTCTCGTAGGTTGGTACTAGGCTATCGGCCCTAGGGCCTATACAAGCCTAGTCATAACAATTCCCTGGATATTTCTTCCCACAATATTTACTTCCCGGACCCCTGTCTAGCAGGGCAACTGACACGATCCCTGGGGTGTATTTCCTATCTCCCATCCAGTCGTCAAGGTTCCTTTTGAAGAGGCTGTGCTTGACATGTATGGGCAGTCTATTCCAGAGTCTGGGGAGTCTCTGGGTCAGGAACCTATCCCTCCAGCATATTTTGTTCATTGTGATGACAAGGTTTAAATCCCTGGAGCGTGTGGCTCTGAGGGATTGGGATTTCTTTAAGTGGAGCATGTCTAACAGCTCAGGGTTTGGCATGGCCCTGTATGTTAAGCAGAGATCACCTCTGAGTAGACGATATGACACAGAGTATAGCTGGAGGTTTTTTTTAGACGGTCAGCATAGGGCATCTACTTTAGGCCTGCGATTCTTTTAGTGAGGTATTTCTGGGGCCTTTCCAGCTGTTGCAGATGTCTTGAGAGGTACATGCCAAAAGAGGCATTGTACTCTGTAATAGGTCTAATGAGGGATGAGTACAGTGGGACAATTACCTTTTTTCTGGATGAAAAGCCCTTACTGAGGAGGTGTGCCACATAGGATTTCCTGACTGTTGTGGCGATGTGGTTATCGAAGGTGAGATCACTGTCCACCTGTGTCCCTAAGTCTCTCATCACACTTTCAATGTTTAGTGTACTGCCACCTATGTGGTAATTCATGAGTACATTGTTTTTCCCAAAGGGGATAACTATACATTTCTTGGCATTAAGCTTGAGCCCATGGCACAGGCACCAAGCATCTGTTTCTGTAAGGCCCTTTTGTAGAATATCCACATCATTTGGGGATTCAATAATGGCGCCAAGTTTGCAGTCATTTGCAAACTTTGTTAGCCAGAGTCCCTTAGTGTTGGTCTGTACTTCAGAGAAGTAGATGCTAAACAAGAGTGGTCCCAGGACTGAACCCTGAGGTACTCCACTTGTCTACAGCTGGATTTGGAGTCGGCTACTTTTACAGTCTGGGTACTGTCAGTACGCCAGTTAGCAACCCATAGAGTGACGTAGGGATTTATGGCCAGCTTAGTAAGTTTATCTATGATTCCAGAGTGGGGGATGGTGTTGAAGGCCTTGGCAAGCTCCAGATAGGCTGTGTGGACCGCCTTACCCTCGTCCACAGCGCTGGTGACTGATTCGAAGAAGTCACTCAGGTTCACGAGAAAAGATCGGCCCTTCACAAACCCAAACTGGGTGGGGTCCAGTGTTTGAAGGTTGCCGGTGTCTTTGTTTATAAGTTCTATGATAATGCATTCCTTGCATATCAGGATTGTCAGACTGATGTGACAGTAGTTCCCAGGATCCAAGGTGGACCCCCCCCCTTGTGGAGTGGGATAACTGTAGCTGTGCACCACTCAGTGGGCACAAAGCCTGAGGTGAGGCTGTGATTAAACATGACACTTAGGTGAGGTGACAGTTCATTTTGTAGTTCATGTAGTACACAGCCCAGGATGCCGACTGGTCCCATGGATGCTGTATTCTTAGCTTTGGAGAGTGCAGTTTCCCCCTGTGTGGCTGTGTTTACCGGAATTTGGAAATCTTTTGGTACTGAGATGGGCCCTTTAGGGGGTGAGAGGGGGGTGAAGTTTGCACTAAATCGATCTGCCAGTATATTGGCAATATCCTTGGGATCAGTATATTTAATGCCATTCTGTTGTAGCTCAGAGCAGATCTGAGCATTGCCATTTAGATTCTTGACATAACTATAGAGTGCCTTGTGGTTGTCTTTGGAATCTTTGGCAATTTTATTTTCGTAACTAGCTTTGGAGGATTTTATGAGGGATCTCAGCTTCTTACTGAGGCTGGTAAGGGAATTTTTTGCATCCTGGGATTTTCCTCTTTTCTGCAACAGTTTCTTCCTTCTGTTGTATAGTTTGTTTATGGCAGACCACCACCAGATTGGCTTCCTTTTTTTGGAGGAGAGCGTCTTGGTTCTATTTGGGATGGCACGATTCATGCACGAGTGTTTGTGCTTGTACAGTGCCTTCGTATAGGATTCAGCAGTTGAACTTTCAGCTCCTGTCTGCATGGGTGTCGAAGTTTGTCATGTCTGACTTGAGTAGCATGAAGTTGGCTTTGGAGAAGTATTTTTACGGAGGTTTCCGTACTGGGGGTGGGATGTGGATGCCAAGGGTGATTTGCTTATGGTCAGATCTGACCTCCTCCTTTATTTCTGTTGTCCTACCCATGTGGGCCCAGGCAGTCCTCACAGCCTGTTCTGTCGGTGTGCAGTGTTGGTAGCAAATTTAGCTACTTTGTTGCAACAGGAAGCTAGTTTGGATTTTAGTGTAGAGGTTAGGTTTGTAAGGACAAGTGAGGCATACAAGAGGGCTGAAAGCAATTATGATGAGGCTAGGGTTTTTCTTGTTTGTTTTGTAAGGTACTGCTTTGTCCTGTAAAGGTAGACAAGTTTCTGGTGGGTCTTTTTAATTGTTTGAAGAAAATGCTGATTAAATTTAAGATTGTCATCTATTACAATGCCCAGTAATACAGTCTGTGCTACTACCTCAATTTTAGTGTTATTTGCAGATGTAACCAAGAAAGATAGTTTTTGATGGAGATATTTTTGGATGAAGAGCATTAGTTTTATTGGGATCAAAAAGTATGTTTGAATTTTTCACCAGGTTTTGATTGAAGAGAAAGAAATGCAAGTGATTTTTTGTAGTCTGGATATTGTGGAGGCTGTACATATTACATTTTTATCTGCGTACTGTACCAGATTTCCTTGGTGTACGGTAGCGTGAAGCTTGTTTTTAAGAATATTAAAAAGAAGGGGCCTAGTATAGAGCCCTGAAGGACACCTACAGTAACTGTAAGAGAGGACGTGAGGTCCTGTTGCCATTTGACTGCTTGTTGCCTTACAAACAGATAAAGGAACAATTTAGGGGAGGATTGAGAGAAATCTATGGAAGAGAGTTCATCGAGAGAGTTCATCGAGCAAATGCAGGGTTTGAAACAGTGTTGAAAAGTTTGGATAAGTTTAGGAACACAATTTACACTAGGTTACCATTGTTCTTTAGCTGGTTTATAGTGCTGGTGAAATAAAGGAGGGCAGTGGTTGTGCTGTGTTGGGGGTCTGAAACAATTGTGTTTCCGAGAAATTTTGAATTAATGGGGTACAGAAGTCAAGCTTGGTTATTCTACACATAAGGGATATCCTGCTAATGATATCCCAACATCTGACTAGCATACAGAAGCCTTAAGCTTTTATAAGTGCTGCGTGTCACACATATGCTCCCCATGCCAGACAAGGGCATAAAGGTGACATACGGATGCAATCACTTGAACTAAAAAAGCCCCAAGAGAAACTGAATACCCTCAGGGACTAAGATGAACATGTGCACCCAGAAGGGGGGAAAAAAAAGGAATGAAGAAGGGATAAGAGCCCTTTGGCCAGGAAGGCAACTAGAACACAGGCCAAGAGTCAGGACAGACCGAATAACGCAACAGTGAAGAGAACATCTAGATAAGATTTTATGCAAGTGTATTATGTCCTCCCATATCACTGTTGCAGTATTCTTCACTTAAGGGAGAGTAGAACAGCTCAAGAGGAAGCCTAGGAGGAGGAGGGCACACAGGAACACTACACAAACCCATGCAGGATAGTCCAGGAATTATCCCAACTTGCAATGTTTAGTGAAAGTATGAACAGAAGACCAGGTAGCAACCTCACAGATAGAATTGGAATCCAGACCCTTGAAAAAGGCAACAGAGGCAGCAACTGCCATTCGTAAGCTTGTGTTCTGGATTTGCTCAAAGTCTGCCACTAGATTGTGCTCTGAAGGAATGTCAGCTGCCCAAAGAGTTACTTGATACTGGATAGCTAGATCCCAAACATGAACAGCCAGTTTGCTAAGGAGACAAGACCTCGTGCCCACCCTTCCTGTTGACATACCACATCACAGCGATATTGTCGGTGAAGACTTTAAGGGGCCTAGGATGAAACAGGGAATGAAAAGCTTGCAGAGCCAAAAGAGCCCTTAAAACTTTTACACTGACATGATACAACCTCTGATGAGGAGGCTTGACACCTTGACCTTGAGGGGCCACAAGTGACAACTCAGACATGGGGTGCTGTGCCTATGAAAAACTCCTGGGCTGAAAAGGAAGTCTTGGATTGAGAGATAGCTCAACTGTGTGTAAATCCCTTTGTCATCAGATGGATAGCCAACTGGCTCATGGACAGGACACACATGGTTACAGTGGGTGAATCCAGATCCAGCAAGAAGACAGTTGCTACTGGTGTGCCACAGGGATCAGTACTAGGACCACTCCTGCTCAAAATATACATCTCTGAAGGTAAAGAGAATGTAGAAGGCCTCTGGATGACAAAATTTGCTGATGACTGTAAGCTGGGGGCAATCACTAAATCTTCCAGTGATGTAGATATCCTTCAGGAGGGTCTAGATCAGACACACGATTGGTGCCAGAACCGTGGCCTAAAACTAAATATAAAAAATGCATTACCATACCTTTTGGGAAGTAAAATACCTTTGCAAATTGCATCATCAACAGCATGCCGCTCATAGGTTAGAGATCTAGGCAAGCAGATAGACAGTAGCCTGAACATTGACCGCCATATGTCCACAGTGGTGAGGAAATCCTTTTATGTGGCACAACTTATAAGGAACAAAGTATGACATCCAGATCCAAGGAAATTAGTCCCACTGTACCCACCCCTCATTAGACCAATAAATCGAGCACAGTACCAATTTGGCATGTACTTGACTAGGCACTACAGCAAATGCAGTGACCTCAGAGGTTCCTTACAAAGAAAACACAGGATGTAAACAACAACATGAATTATGCAGATAGACTAAAAGCCCTTTACTCCCTCTCCTACCAACTATTAAGGGGTGGCCTATGCCTGACCTACAAGGCAGTCAAAATCCAGCCCTGATGGAATTGCTAAACATCCTCAAGTCAAACAGCATAAGGGTCAAGTGATCTGGGGATCTAAACAGTCTGCAATTAAAAAAAAAACATGTTGGAGAGACAGAAGCATGTCTCAGAGATTGTCCCTTCTTTAGAACAGGCTTCCTATTCACATTAAGGAGAGCACTTCCCTGGCCCTCTTCAAACACAGTTTGGATTGATGGATGGGGAATCGCAAAGCCAGACCTGGGGTAATGCCTATATTCCTTATGGACAGGTGCAATCTGCAAGAAACTCAATGCACAGGCACAAATCCATGCCATCTTCTTGTCCCTAGGGGCCATATATTGGGTAAAATTGGGTTACATTGGCTAGGCTAGTAAGGGTCCTGAAGCTTTTAACCTAGTAATCTCCTATGACCCTATGAATCCACCAATTAACTTCAATCTTGAGAAAGGGAAGAAAAGAAATAGGGAACTCCAGGGGTGATGATGCAGAAGCCACACTGATTTGAGGTACCACAGAAATTTTCTCATATGCAGCCTGGTGACAGGGAGCATATGAATGATAGAGATCATGAATCCTAGAACCCTGAGAAATTCCCTGGCTATGAGAGAGGGCAAACGGCAACTGCAAAAATGTTGCCAGGAACAGAATCTTGGAGGCAGGAAGAGAAGCCAATGTGAGAACAGTCTGAAGCCTGCATCAGAGGAAAACATGTTCCTGGGAAGGTGTCAGAACACACATCTGGAGGTTTATGGTGAGCCTCAGACTGTGTAAAAGACAAGTGGTAAACTGATGATTCTGCAACAAACTGCTTTGAGAAGGAGCTTGAATAAGCAGATTGTCTAGATTGGGAAAAATCTGAATACACTGAAGCCTGCAAAAAGCAATAACAGCAGCGAGCATTTGGTGAATACACCTGGGGCAGTAGAATGTTCAAAGGGCAAAGCAGAGAACTGAAAATACAATGAAGAAACAAGAGAAATGTAAAAATTTCCTGAACAGAGAATGAATGGGGATGCGAAGGTATGCATCCTTGAGATCCAGAGACACCAGAAAGGCCTGGGGAAGCAGAAGCATAAACAAGGTCTGAATGGACAATATCAGAAAAGAAGGCATCTTGAGAAATGTGATGGGCAGAGAATGATCCAGAATTGGTCTCCATGCACCCTCCTTTCAGGGAGCCAAAAATATTCTGGAGTAAAATTCCTTCCCCACCTGGGTGGGAGGAACCAAATGAATCATGCCCTGATCCAACAGACTGCAGAATCTCTAGAAAATGAGGAAGCTGTTCTTGAAGAGATTAAGGAATGCCCGAAAAGGGTGGAAGGGGCTTCCAAAACATTAAATATCCCTGACAGATAATTGATAAAAACCCAAGAATCAGATGTGATCCAAAGCCAATTTGGAAGAGAAGAGGAGGGGGGACAAGGGACCTGGCCGTGGGGAAGGGAAAGCCAAATATCAAACAGAACCAGGCTTATCATGAAACAAAGGATTTTGGGAGAAAAAAGTGAGCAGACTTGGCAGGAGGAATAACCCTATAACCCTTCTTACCTTACAAACAAAGGCAGACTTGGAAAGACAGTTCCTCTGAAATATGGGAACAGAGGACACCAAATGTGCTTAGTTCCTGCAAGGTCTTGCCCTTATCCTGTATAGACTTAAGTCTGCATCAGCAGTCCCAAAAAGACTTCTGTTTTCCAGAGGTGCATCCAAAAGTTTGGCCTTGATATCATCAGGCAAAGCCTGAAGACATGGCCAGGAAAAGTGCCTCATTACTGAATCAAAGGCAGCAACCCTGGAAAAGGTGTCATCTGCATCATCATAGCTGCAGTTTATAGAATGCGGGATAATTTGAGTGTAGGGGACCCCAGCAAGGAAAGGGCAGAAGCCTTCCCTTCAGAATCAGGATGGTCAGATACTACCTTAGAAACCTGGGAAAGGAGGGCCAAAGCATACCTGATCATACAAGTCTGGTAGTTGCGTGGCAGGAATGTAGACTTTCTTCCCCACACTTTCCCATAGCTCTACTGTCCATGTCAAAAGGAAGGAACTTAGTAGATGAAAACGTAGATTTCTTGTCCAAAGAAACTGACACCACAGAAGGATCAGCAGAAGGACACATTGACATTTGCAGTCCTTGTGAACCTTACAGAACCTGACAGGCTTTTTTAGGGGTAAGAGGCTGAGAGTCAGGGCCTACAGAAGCTGCAGGAAAAAGTATCCAATGGGGCAGCCAAAGCAGGACAGACAGCTGATGGTTTAGAATACTCCATTTGAAGAAGCTCACAGTACTTCTTTTTCAACATCAGTGAACTGGAACACATTCCCTCATGCAGGCAACAGCATCCACAAAAAGACAACTCTTCCAAGGGGGAGTCTGGTCCCAAGAATCTTCTTCCTCTGAACCACAGTCTGGCGGGGGGGGGGGGGTTGGGAAGAATAAGACAGGGATTCTTCCCCATAATCCAAATCCTCATTTGAGGAATCTATTTCCCTAGGCCCCTTAACAGGACTGGAAGACCAAGAGGGGACAGAGAGTTGGATTAAAGGCCATTAAAAGCACTGAATAAACCCAGAGTGAAATCCTGCCACTCACACTAGAGATCCTTAACAAGAGAAATATGCTTAGTTTGTTTTTCTGTGTGACATCCACCAAGAAAACCTTCAGAGGTTCAGACCCTTGACGAGACTCAATGATGGTAGGAATGTTCTCTCTCACTAATATCTGAGGAATCCCCTTGATCTCTTGGATATTATAAGCAGAGGTTCCCCCCTCAACATAAGGTGCAGACAGTGGAAAAGCCCCAGAGGACAAGTAACAACTCAGATCCATGCCACTCTGATGGGGGAGCGGCAGAGGAATCTGCAGAAAGCACCAGATGGTCTTCAGGGCTTTAACTAGCCTCTAGAGAGGTACCAGGGGAGGCTGGACAGCAACCAGATTGGGCCTAACTTTTTTGCCCTTCTTCGCAGACGGCTGACCCTTGAGATGGTAGGATTCTGCCACTGCACACAAGAAACAGATTAAGTAGTTGGTTGTCAAAATATATGGACAAGTAGAGTCTTGGGCACAAATGCCTGGCAGATACAGCACTACATATGATCGTGGGAAGCACCTAAACAAGAAAGACACTGGTCATAAATGTGTTTATGGGAATCTGTTTCCCACACTGACATTTTCTCTTTCTGGGTGACATGAACATAATGCCGAACAATAGTAAGACAAGAACAGAAGAACCCCCAATGGGGCACTTATCTGAAAAACGGCTTGGTAACCAGCACAACAGAGGGGCATTCAAAAAGACTTATGATAACGGTATTCAGACTGGCAGCAATGTAGTTCTGAGTGACTACATCCATACGTTACCTTTATGCCCTACTTCTTGCGTTGGGAGCATGCATGTGACATACAGCGCATGTAAGAGCTGAAGGTTTTGGTATTCAGACTGCCAGCAATGTAGTTCTGAGTGACTGCATCCGTACGTTACCTTTATGCCCTACTTCTTGCGTTGGGAGCATGCATGTGACATACAGCCCATGTAAGAGCTGAAGGTTTTGGTATACTGGCCGGATGTTGGTTATCCTTGGCAGGAGATCCCTTAGGTGACTACTGCAACAGTGACATTGAAGGACATCAGCTATATCGGTTAAAAAAAAAATTCCTGGTCCACTTAAGCAGAAAATGAATGCATGACAAGTTTGCATTATACCGACACTTGTTCTTAGTTTATGCGTTTACAAAATCATATGTCATTCTGATATTCAATAATTATCTGGGCTGTCATGTTACTGTTTCTTGATGTTGTCTCTGCCTTTTCTTAACAAGAAGCTGCTTTCTACCATAACCATCTGTAGTCATGTATTTCTGAAACACATTTAGTTTAGTTGTGAAAAGCCAATATCCGTTAATGCATTTAGATGCACTATGGAAATTACTGCAGTTAATGTCGTTCTTTTCATTCTTCCTCACGAATGGGCTGGGATCTGATCCTACTCAGCCGCATACACTACACTTCACATCCAGCTCTCGACCTCCTCCTCTCTACCCATGATGCTATATTCCATTCTCATTGCCTTGTATATTATTTGCCACCATCGTAGTTAGATGTAGGTCATGCACTCGAGCATTGTAGGCAAATTCATTTCTTACTAAGTGTTAAAATTCTCTAGTTTTTCATTAACATTAGAATTTATTCTTACATCCTCCCTCTTAGTGGTCGCTGGCATTAGGGATTTCTTTTGACCTTTAGATAACCTCCATTATACCAAGTGCTTTGTAGTCTTCGTAGAATTGTTGATACCTTCTGCTACCTGATTTAAAAGTCATTTTCTTTAAATAGCATAAAAGTCATTTTCTTCAAATAGTCAACAAGATATCCAACTAAAGAAATTCAGACCAGAAGATAAAGTCAGGCAAACGTATCCACCACAGCTCGGACACCAGGAATGGTCTTTCTTCTGTTTATTTAAACACAAAACAATACACCGAAATACGAACTCCACAGAATAACTTAGAGTAACAGCTGTTGATATTGGTTAAGCGCTTTCATCTGCAACTTGGCAGACTTCCTCAGAACCAAGTTTAAACATAAAATAGTCCTATTTAAAGGAATTTTGGCGCCAAATGTTAATAATACTTTTGATTCCTTTTAAAGGGCTATGCACTTTTCCTGATCGGATTTGTGTTATATAACAATGTTTATAGTGTATTATAACATTCTTATTCTAAGACTTACAACCTATACATCTGGTAATAACCAATGTCGTTTTTATAAACTTTGATACAAATTCTGGATGACATGTTAATACCGTGTATTGAAACAGCAATGTATAAAATGTATAAATTGTATAAATGTAGTAGAAATAGTAGATAATGAGGAATTAACTACAAATGAATCATACCATAATATATACCAAGGTGAATTTGCACTGCATATACAATTGTATAACTGAATATCAATAAAAAATAAAAAATGAAAATGTGAAAATGTAGGGTGCTATATTTAATACACTTTCTTCTCATAAGCTAAAAATGGCTATTAACCGATCAAACAATATATGGTGTATACATAACCATTGTAATAAATGTTCATAATGGAAATTCTTTATAGTACAAAGTCGGTTGAATGAAGCACAGGCTAGACAAGCTGCTACGTCGTGGTCTGGGCCTAAGCAAGGTAAGCAGTAAGAGTGGAAATCTTTATGAGGTATTTGTTTCCCATAAGTTAAACAGTTATTCACTTTTTCTGTCATCGGCTGAGGCAAGAAAGAGTCCCCAATGGGGTACTTAGCTTTTTAGAAGTCTTCGGTAGTAGTAATCTCTGGTTCTGACCGACCGGCACTTGCGAACAGCTTCTGCTTTGGGCGCCACGCGAGGAAAATGGCGTCGGCTGATGCCTTTATACCCGAAGAACTGCAGCTATGACATCGGGTGAAGTGCGACACCAGCCGAGGCCAGACCCAGACTTTGGAATCCGGCCGACTGAAGGGCTGCCTGACGACAGGACAACCCATTTGTAAGGACTGCAGATGCATCCTTGAAGGACATCCATTGTAATACAAACCATAATAAAAACCGTTGTAATAAAAACCGTTGTGAATAAAAGATGGTCATTATTGACCTAACGCCATTAAAATAAACAGATCATTACAATAAGAAATAGAATGACATGACCTAATGGAATTTCATAAATGTATTGTGTGATGTTTTGTACACTATCATTAGATTAACATCCTAAAATAGTGTACAAAACAACACACAATTTGAAGCACTTATTGGAACAGGGAAGTGCATACAAAAGACCCACCAAAGGAACCTCTAAATGTGGTTCATGTAACCAATGCAAGTACATTAATACCAACAAGATTATTAGATTAAATAATGTTACTAAGACATGTATCAAGTGTTTTACGGGTAACTGTAACACACAGAGGGTTGTTTATCTTGCCACATGTATATCCTGTTCGGCTTACTATGTTGGTAAGACCGAAAGGAAGTTTAAAACCAGGATATACGAACATTTATATAAAATAAAAAGACAAGATAACAACAACGCATTGAGTAAACATATTTCTGATAAAGGACCTACTCATAGTTTTATTTTTGCAATTATAGATCAAGTTGAAGTAGGAGTTAGTGGAGGGAATTGGAAAGCAAGTTTGTCAGCATCTGAAAGCAGATGGCAGATTTTATGTGATGCCACAACGAGTCCTGGGTTAAATGATTTCATAAGTATAAAACCCTTTTTGGAGTTGGACTCATGAGACCATTACACTATGTTTATTCATTAATTATTCATCAATCATTAATTGCGAATTCACTATATTCTTTGGTGTTTTGGATCTTATGAATTTTAACAACAACAGTTATATATTCCTACACACCTACATTTATTCACAAACAATTACTTAGTACATACACATACATTTCTGAATGTATTTTTTGTATACATACACATTATTCCACAAATATAATTTTAAAATCAATAATAATAACAAAAAACATTACATTTTTAACATATTTTAAAATTAATACACACCGATTATTTATTTATTATTTATTTAATTATTTATATATTTATATATTTATATACTTATTTATCTATATATACATATACATATATTTTATATTTAATTAATAATTAACATATGTATTGTATACATTTATGAAATTCCATTAGGTCATGTCATTCTATTTCTTATTGTAATGATCTGTTTATTTTAATGGCGTTAGGTCAATAATGACCATCTTTTATTCACAACGGTTTTTATTAAAACGGTTTTTATTATGGTTTGTATTACAATGGTTCTTATTCTTATTCTTTGTACTATAAAGAATTTCCATTATGAACATTTATTACAATGGTTATGTATACACCATATATTGTTTGATCGGTTAATAGCCGTTTTTAGCTTATGAGAAGAAAGTGCATTAAATATAGCACCCTACATTTTCACATTTTCATTTTTTATTTTTTATTGATATTCAGTTATACAATTGTATATGCAGTGCAAATTCACCTTGGTATATATTATGGTATGATTCATTTGTAGTTAATTCCTCATTATCTACTATTTCTACTACATTTATACATTTTATACATTGCTGTTTCAATACACGGTATTAACATGTCATCCAGAATTTGTATCAATGTTTATAAAAATGACATTGGTTATTACCAGATGTATAGGTTGTAAGTCTTAGAATAAGAATGTTATAATACACTATAAACATTGTTATATAACACAAATCCGATCAGGAAAAGTGCATAGCCCTTTAAAAGGAATCAAAAGTATTATTAACATTTGGCGCCAAAATTCCTTTAAATAGGACTATTTTATGTTTAAACTTGGTTCTGAGGAAGTCTGTCAAGTTGCAGATGAAAGCGCTTAACCAATATCAACAGCTGTTACTCTAAGTTATTCTGTGGAGTTCGTATTTCGGTGTATTGTTTTGTGTTTAAATAAACAGAAGAAAGACCATTCCTGGTGTCCGAGCTGTGGTGGATACGTTTGCCTGACCTTATCTTCTGGGCTGATTTTCTTTAAATAGCGTAGTACATATTTTCTACCTTCCCTTTCCCTTCCAGGCTATTTCTATTACCTTTTTCTGGTAATTCTTACCGAATAACTACCCCTTTTTTCCGTAACAAAAAAAAAAAGTTTTTTTTTTCCTCAGGATTTGTTCTCCTTTTCCTGTGGTTATGTTGGAGAAACCAGCAGGATTTAATAAGTGCCACTTCTTGTGGGCATAAGATTCCAAACACAGATGCCCACAAGCGGGACCAGACATCCATGCTGGATCTGAGTGTACCTACGAGTCTATTATTTCTCCATCTTCAATTAGACCAGTGGTTTCGGGAGTCCCAGGATCCCAGATCTCCAAGAGGTTCAGCATCAGATCACAGGAAAGTTACTAGTTCCACTCAGACGATTTTCCTGACTGGTTCTGCTCCGATTCTCTTACATTAGAGTGCGTCTCAGAGCCGAGATGTCAGCGCCACGTCCGACGAGGTGGATTCATCTCCGATTTTGTCAGATCCATCCCTCCCTCTTGAATATCCTGCTCTGGACAGCTTGGATCTGATTCTCCCCTTGAGGCTCAGATCCGGAAGTGGTCAGGACCTACTTTCTGCCTCCTCTGAGCCAAAGCTTCCAAAGGAAAGGATTTCCCATGGTCCCTCGGCATTCAAGGTGGTAGAAACAGCCTTTTCTCTCCATAGAGAGCCATCATCTCAGAACAGTCATCTCATGTTTTGGATACTATCCCCTTTCCTTCATTGGCTCAGAGTCCATCAGACCTACTCCACAGTGACAGCCAGTTCCAGTAAGTCTCCAGATAGTTCCACTAGAGGAACTTTGCCTTTCTTCAAATACCTCCCCTTAACATCCGACAGAGGAGGTCCCTCGGAAAAGGATATGCAAGAGGAGACACAGACTCCTCCATGGAGTCTCTCATGGAAGACACTGATTTTGTTGAAGAATGATCCCCCAGATCGCCACCTGATGACATCATCTTTGGAGATATTCTAGAAATCCTTAAGCAAAAAGGTGGCTAATCATCCCAAACTCCTCCTCCAAAAGAATCGGTGTTCCTGGAAGCTTTTGGTGCTGGACCATCTCTGTCCTGGGTAAACTTATTGATCTCGTTTCCCAATGGGTATGGAAGGAGCCAGACACTGTCAAGCCCATTCCCTAAGCACCCAAACAAGTTTTTGGCCCTCCTTTGGACTGTCCTCACTGGACCAAAGGTGTTCCTGTGATACTACGGTGGTGGCAGCAGCCACTAAGAAATAGCTAGCAGAGCAGAACTCTTCTGTCATCCACCGAAGAGGCAGTCGAGAGCGCTGGACATATTTGGAGAGAGTTTTCACTTCAGTTACCTTCGCTCTGAGGTCGCTTAACTATCTGGTACATTTTACTAGGTTGCAGAAAGATCTCAGTAAAGAACTATCAAATACTCCAAGTACATGTCTGCTGAGGATTTCAAAAGGACTTCTTCTCAGATGGTGGCCCTATTGATATTTCAAATGCTTCAATGAGGTTAATCTCTCATACAGCTGAAGGTACCTCACAAGCAGCTGGTTCAGGTATCGCCATAAGGAGACATGCCTGGATGCAGCTGTGCGACTTTGTGGAGCCCTTTAAGATGCGTTTTGCTAATGTTCCATTGATAGCACTTCATTGTTTGGGCCATCAATTAAAAATATGTTTACCTGCAGCGAAAAAGATGGAAAACCCTGTCTGCCATAGGAATCAAGTTTTCTACCCCTCAACTGACTTTTTCTAGATATCAAAGAGGTGGTAAAAAGATGCGGTTCCTTAAATCACAAGGACCTTTCCAGGATTCGTGTGGGGATAATTCTTCCATATGCAGAGGAAATTTTACTGGTAGACATCACCCTAGAGGCAGAGGAGGCCCGCAGAACAAGGGCTTTACGGACACCTTTTCTGACAGGCCTCATCAGTGCTCCTGAAGCACTGCCCAACTGTCCCAACTCTGGAGGCATTTGGAAGTCTATTCTCTTTGCACCTAGATGCCTGGACAAATCACAGCAGATTTATGGGTGCTAAGAATAAAATCCAGAGATTACTACATACCTTTTTCATTTTTTCTCCTTGTTCGTGGAAGAAATTTCCTGTCATTTCACCCATTCAGAGGCAAGCAGCACAAGAAATACAACAGCTGCTAGAAAGAGTCATCCAGAAGGCCCCAACTGAACAGGCAGAATTTGGAACTTGCGTGTGCTTCTTTTTAGTGCCAAAGAAAACCGGGGACCTGAGACCCATTTTGGATCCAAGTGGTTTGAACCCGTATGTGAAGAAAACAAGGTCTGAATGGTCATAGTTCAGTCCATCTTGCCCTTTTTGCACAAAGATGACTGGATGTGCTCTACATACCTTCAGGACGTGTATGTACTGTCATATAAAAATAGACAGACAATACAGAAGGCATCTTAGCTTTCGGCTGGAAGCCAATCATTACCAATTCAGAGCTCCGTCCTTTGGACTCGCCACAGCCCCAAGGTGTTTACCAAATGCATGGCAGTAGTGGCTGCTCACTTGAGGCTCAACAGATTTCAGGTGTTTCCATACCTAGACGATTGGCTCCTCACTGACCCCTCCAGGCATTAACTGCAACAAGCCAAGGACTATTTGCTCCAGACTTGCAACGCTTTGGGCATTTACGGAATACGGTCTTCTTGGTAGCTATAAGTTCTGCAAAAAGAATTTCTGAACTCCAGGCTCCGTCAGCAAACCCCCCCATTTTTTTTTCTCCAAATTTTTCTAACTGACTACTTCATCGGCCTTTTGGTCAAGGACCTCTATGGATGACATTTGTGCAGCAGCCACACAGTCCAAGGCTCATACCTTTATTTCACATAACAAGTTGGACATCATATCTACACAAATAGAGCCTCCTTTGGTTTGGCTATACTCCAGAATATCCTTCTATGAGGGTCACCCATGGTCTATCATTAGTGAGGAAGAATGAAAAGGACGACATCAGATTTATAAGTTATATATTCACCATAAGTAGGCATCTGTGTTGTCCATTTTCATTCTTCCTCACCTTTCCTCCCATCTCTCCCCATTCCGTTTTCTTTCTGGATGAACCTATTGGACTATGTTTGGAACCTACTTTTCTAGGTTTGAGCCCTGTCTTCATTTTCATCTATCCTTTCTTTCTTGGACTAGTGGGAGATTAGGCAACAAACTCAATCTAAGGCAGTGGAGATGGAATAGAGCATTGTGGGAAGAGGGAGGAGCTCAAGAGCTGGATCAGAAGTCGAGTGTATGAAGCCAGTTCAGATCCGAACCCATTAGTGAGGAAGAATGAAAATGAACACCACACATCCCTAGTTATGGTGAGTACACACATCCCTAGTTATGGTGAGTACATAACTTATAATTCTTGTGTACTTTTTTGCGGACTGTATCCCAGCAGCCAAACACACCTCACCTGCTTGAATGGCAGAGTCACTCTCCTGGAAGGTAAGAACCCTAGATCCCATCCATTCCTACCCAGGAAAAGGGTTACGTGACAAATGTAGTGTGATCATCCACTCTTTGGGGAATCAGTGGTGGGTGGGGGGCTCTGTTGCTAATACTAAGCATTCTTACTGCACATGTTCAGGATCTGACATGCAAGGGCCTTAGTATGACCATGTCACTTATTCCCACAAATGACAACCCCTCAAAAAGCCCCCTTTTTCCCCAGACTAAATGCTCCAGTGTGGTCTTCAGTCTCCACCAGGGATTCTAGCAAGGGAAAGGTACCCCAGACATGCACACCTTACACCCCCTCCCCACTAAGATAAGTAAACAGGCATTTTATCTCATCAATCCTGTCCTTCCCCACTAGGACAAAGGGCATAGTCAGGGCTCTATCCCTCCAATGCAACAGTGCTGGACAGTTCATGTAAAATTTAGTTCTAAAATTCTGTCATGTGAGTTTGCAATCTGTTAACAACTTACTGCAAACCATAAGCTTGAACTCAAGAAAAAAACACTTTCAGAAAAAGATGATAACTTAATACTTTCCATGAGAAATGCTAAAATGGAAGCATTAACTTTTAAGAATAAAAATAGATACAAACAAAAGCACGTTTCTTAGAAAAGGGAAACACAAAATACTGCCTTCACTTTTAGAACTTCTCTGTAGATGCATTCTGGGCATCTTACTCAGCTGTACTGCTAATAATAAAGTGTGCACATCCGTACTTGCTGTACATCTGTCACAAGCCAAAGGATAGCATCAGAAGATGGTGGTCGATTTACTCAGTATTATGTCTATGCCTTCCCCTCTTCATCTTGATCCAGTAAAATGAGGGAAATGCACCAGCACACAAAGCTATGTTGCAATTAAGTAAATGGCAAATAAGCCCAAATGCACTTACAATGCTAGTGAATTTAATTCAACCGGTTGTATGACAACTGTGTCACTATGCAACTTCGAGCCCTTCTTTACCCCCCAAATTTGAAGTCTGTCCAAGGTGTTTAGTGTCTCAAGCAACAGAAAGCTATAAAAATGCAACACTTTCTGAAAGGCCCAACTAACAGTTGCTTTGTTACTATCATTACATACTGGTGACCTACTTGTGACATGTGGGCCAGTTGTCAGAAAAAAAAAAAGTTAGAAGAGGTAGATAGAATAACCAATGGCACACACTCCATCTTAGGGCAAGGCTTGAGACCCACAGCTGCAACAGTAACTCCAGAAAAGGCTAAAATTAGGTCAGCTGTAACATCAAGTATGTACAAGAGGAGGGACTGACAAATGTTCCCTCTGTACCATGCGTATTGAAGACTGTATCTTGTTTCATCAATCATAAGTAGTGATGGTAAGGCATCACAAAATATTAGAAACTTCAAGTCACTGATAGTTAATGAACAAGTTGATACAAATTTCTAAACTGCCCGTTTCACTAAGTGTCATGCAGCGAGATGACCAGGGTTGTTGACCCAACTTCCCTAGACCCAGCAACAATCTCAAACTCATGCTATGGGAGTATGTTCACAGGCAAACTGGTTGAAAAATGCCTCCAACATGACCTGGGTCTGCCCTGGGGTCAATAACTAACAAAAACTGGGGTCACCTACCAGTGGGCCATGGCTATTAAAACTGTTATGGCAGACAGCCAGGGGACACAAGGTGCTTAAACCACTTTGACTCCTCTCAAAAAAATTGAGAGGTGGCAGAATTACAAGCCTCTCATTCTCTCAAGGAGAAAAAGACCAACTAATTTGCCAAGGAAATCCTTTTCTGCTGGTTACGTTTCCCGATCTTCCTTCCAGTCAGTTCCCAAAGCTTAGGGTTATGCAAGGATGATAGAGTAAATGCTAAATTAAGAAAACTGCCCATCACTCAATTACTGCTCCTTCACATTCACATCCTAGTACGTCTGCAGTAATGCCCCATTGTTGTCCATTGCTCACTACTTTTTCACATTCACATCCTAGTATGTCTGCTGTAATGCCCTATTGCTGCCATCACCCAGTTACTGCTCCTTCACATTCACATCCTAGTTGCTGCCATCACCCAGATACTGCTTCACATTCACATCCTAGTACAATGACTGCAGTTAATGCCTCATTGCTGCCCATCGCCCACTATTTCTTCAGATTCACATCCTAGTACAATGTCTGCAGTAATACCCCACTGTTGCCCATCACTCACTTACTGCTCCTTCACATTCACATCCTAGTGCAATGTTGCAGTAATGCCCCATTGCTGCCCATCGCTCACTATTTCTTCACATTCACATCCTAGTACAATGCCTGCAGTAATGCCCCATTGCTGCCCATTGCTCACTATTTCTTCACTTTCACATCCTAGTACAATGTCCCATTGCTGCCCATCGCTCATTATTTCTTCCCATTCACATCCTAGTACAATGTCTGACGTAATGCCCCATTGCTGCCCATTGCTCACTATTTCTCAACTTTCACATCCTAGTACAATGTCCCATTGCTGCCCATCGCTCACTATTTCTTCCCATTCACATCCTAGTACAATGTCTGACGTAATGCCCCATTGCTGCCCATTGCTCACTATTTCTTCACTTTCACATCCTAGTACAATGTCTGCAGTAATGCCCCACTGCTGCCATCACTCAGTTACTGCTCCTTCACATTCACATCCTAGTACAATGCCCGCAGTAATGCCCCATTGCTGCCCATCGCTCACTATTTCTTCACATTCACATCCTAGTACAATGTCTGCAGTAATGCCCCACTGCTGCCATCACTCAGTTACTGCTCCTTCACATTCACATCCTAGTACAATGCCCGCAGTAATGCCCCATTGCTGCCCATCGCTCACTATTTCTTCACATTCACATCCTAGTACAATGTCTGCAGTAGTGCCCCATTACTGCCCATCGCTTACTAATTTTTCACATTCATTTTGATTGTATCTGCTTTATTTTCTGAAAAAAAAAATATATATATATATATATATATATATATATATATATATATATATATAAGTTTTCCCACCTTTCTAAGCTAGTTTAGTCCAGTTTTCAGGTTAGTGCTGAATTCAGGGCTGTGTTACAAGTTTCTGTGTTTGCCCATACCTTACTTTGATAGAAGGAAGTTTCACTGTTCACTGCGAGAGAGAGAGCTTTGAGCAGCCTATCTGTCCCTGGAGGAGTGGTTTCAGCCCAGTAATTAGTAGTTTACTGGCCATTTTGGGCAAATTTTTCTCTCTTTCATTTCCCTGCTGTAAAACCCGCATTTGCAGGCAGCACCGATTAGCTAGGGTGTAACTATTCCCGGCTCCACAAAGTGTACTCTTCAATTTTTCCCTTGGAACTAGACAAACTTTCACCTTAAGCACTCAAATCATTCACTTGTCATCTCTGCACTTGCCCAAAACTCATAGCAAGCACTAATAAACCTTAGCACTAGACCCACCCATACTATAGAGAAGGACAACGCTCTCTATTCAACCTTACCAGCCAATCAGTAAAACAGTTCACTGTACCTATCCAGGTATATCCAAAGGGCAGTTTCAGGTGTACTCTCCAGTCCAACTGGTGAATCTGGGTATTTTGAGGCAAAGTTACAATTGCCTCATGTACACAGACAACCCTCTCCTCCTTCCACCAAACACTAATACATGCGAGAGATGCAATTATACAGCCAAACTGGAGGCTAAGCTCTCTCAACCCAAGACTGGACCAGGCATTCAAGAGGAGAAGGGAATTACTTGCATCACACCACCAGTCTTACATAGACCTATGAAACCAGCACTGGCAAAAAACACACATAAATACACAAAAACATATTCGGAGGCTCTAAATAAAAATCTGCAAAAACAACAGAGACCTCCAAAGCAGAAATCCAAGCAACCTCCACCCCCCAACACAAACCATGAAACACATACTTCACAAAACCAGTGTGCCACACAATCACAGCCCTTAAGGCAAAATAACATACCCAACACACTAGTAATAGGTGACTCTACAGTCAGGCACACTGCCATCCCACTGTCAATTGCCTGTCTGGTGCCAGGATCCGCCACATAACACAAGCACTCAGGTCACTCCAGAACAAGTACAAATATGACTCTGTCATTGTCCATGTTGGTGTGAATGACCTGAGCCGTACCTCCCTGGACTACATGAAAAGAGACATGGAGGAGCTCTCTGATCACATAGCCCAGGCTGGTATGACCCTGACCCGGAGTAGCATCCTGGCCTCACAAAGAATGATACCACGGTATAGAGAAATAATTATCAATTTCAGCAACTGGCTAAGCTTCTGGTGTCATTCAAAGGGGATCCAGTGTCTGTCAGCCTGGGATGACATGCTTGACAAGCCACACTGCTTTGCTAGAGATGGCTTGCACCTGTCACCCTTAGGCTTTCGAATACTAGCCAAGGCTCTTGCCACCCCCATAGTGCCTTTTTTTAGGCAAGGCTCAAAAGACAAACCCACCGCTGTAAAAAGCACAAGTAACAAAAACTGGGGGTAATGCTGCTCAATGCCAGAAGTCTAAACCTCAAAATGCACGCACTCGAGGCACTCCTCCTTATGGAGAAAATCGATATATGTACAGTAGCAGAAACCTGGTTTAAGGCTCCAAAGAGCACCCCAGCACTACCAGGCTACAACTCATACCATACATTTCAGCCACAAAACCCAGACCGAAATACAAAAGGCGGGGGAGTATCCATATTCATCAAGGATACCCACCACCTCCAGGTTAACGGCACAGCACGATGCTTCAGAGATCATCCACGTGCAACTAACAATGGGCAAAACTTCTATTAAAATTATAGCTTGCTACAGATCACCCACCATGTCCAGGACCCCCCACTCCACATTCCTGGAAACATAAAGGTCCTACCAAACACCCTGATATTGGGTGATTTAAATTATCCAAACATTAACTGGGAAAACTATTCAAATACGAACTCCCTGGCCCAACATTTCCTAGAATTCATAAACTCAAACGCCCTGGATCAACTGGTTAACACCCCACCAGAGGTGACAACATAATGGACCTGGTCATCACCAACATGGGCGACCGGTGTTCCACACAGGAGGTCAACCCCTCGCTGGTTAAATATGACCATAAACTAATCACTCTGGATATCCACATTCCGCCACCACCCCCGGTCAAAGAAACCACCGTGAAAAACTTTTCAAAAGCAAACTTCGCGTTACTTAAGACCGAGGTGGGAAGTTTCAAAGACCCATGCTAAAGGATAACGCTATCCAAGCTGCAAAATCCTTTACTAATGCTCTTTATGGGCACCTAGAAGAATGCATGGTTCGTGCTATCCCAAACAAAACCAAGACTCACTCCTCCAAGAAAAGGAAACTAGTCTGGTGGACCCCTGCCATAAATAAGCTATACAATAGAAGGAGGAAACTAGTACAGAAAGGAGTAAAATCCCAAGAATGGAAGACATCCTTGATCAGTATCATCAAGAATCTACTTTCCCTCATAAAATCACCCAAGGCTAGCTTCGAAAGAAAAATTGCCATGGACTCCAAAGATAACCACAAGGCATTCTTTAGCTATGTCAAGAATCTAAGTGGCAATTCTCAGATCTGCTCGGAGTTAGTGCAGAATGGCACAAAATAAACTGAACCAACCGATATAGCCAACATCCTGGCAGACAGGTTCAGTGCAAACTTCACCCCCCCTCACCCCCAAAAGGTCCCATAACTATACCAGAAGAATGTAGTGCCCCTGAAATCACAGACACTCAGGTTAAAACAGCCCTTTCCAAAGCCAAAAACACAGCATCAATGGGACTGGATGGTGTCCCAGGCTGCATCCTACAGGAGCTCCAAGATGAACTAACCCCTCACCTAAACACACTGTTTAAACTCAGCCTCTCCACAGGCTATGTGCCCAAAGAGTGGCGCACAGCAACGGTTAGTCCGCTCCACAAAGGTGGAGCCACAACGGACCCCGGGAACTATCGCCCTATAAGCCTGACTAGCTTGGTCTGCAAAGTTATGGAGTGCATCATCATGGATCTCATTAACAGAGACATTGGAAACCTTCAAACACTGGACCCATCCCAGTTCGGCTTTGTTAAGGGCAGATCATGCCTCCTAAACCTGGTGGACTTCTTTGTGACAGTTACCAAGGCTATAGATGAGGGAAAGGTGGTCCACGCCTACCTAGACCTCGCAAAGGCCTTCGACACTATTTCCCACTCAGGTATTATAGACAAGCTCACCAGCCTGAACATAAACCCCTACGTCATGAGATGGGTTGCCAACTGGCTCACGGACAGAACCCACATGGTAAGAGTTGCAGGAACTAGGTCTGACTCTAAACCTGTTACAAGTGGCGTTCCCCAGGGCTCAGTCCTAGGACCCCTCCTGTTTGGCATATACTTCTCAGAGGTACAGGCAAGCACAGGAGGACTATGGCTCACCAAGTTCACAGACGACTGCAAACTAGGGGTTATAACTGACTCTCCGGCTGACACAGACATCCTCCAAAAGGGTCTCACTGACAAAGATACCTGGTGTCAAAACCATTGTCTCAAGCTAAATGCCAAAAAGTGCATAGTCATCCCCTTTGGAAAAAACAAAGTACCCACAAACTACCACTTAGGTGGTAGCCCCCTAAATACGGAAGACGTAATAAGGGATCTGGGGACCCAAGTAGATAGTAACCTCTCCTTTGATAATCACATTGCCAAAGTGGTTAGAAAATCCTTCTATGTGGCCCACCTAATCACAAAAGGGTTTGCATCCAGATCGAAAGAGGTCATTGGGCCCCTCTACACATCACTCATCAGGCCCATCATAGAGTACAATGCCCCAATTTGGGATGTACCTTACAAGACACCTGCAACAACTGGAAAGACTACAGAAGTTCCTCACCAAGAGAATCACTGGCCTCAAGCAGATGCCCTATGAAGCTCGACTGAAGAAACTCCAGCTGTACTCGGATGCATACCACCTACTCAGAAGTGATCTCTGCCTGACATACAAGGCCATGTCCAACCAGAATTGATGGGCATGCTCCATCTAAAGAAAACCATATCCCCTCAAGCCACACGCTCCAGGGATCTAAACCCTACCACAACAATAAACAGGACGTGCTGGAGGGATAGATTCCTTTCCCAGAGACTTCCCATGCTCTGGAACAAAATTCCAATCTACATTAGGCAGAGCTCTTCGCTAACCCTCTTCAAGAGAAACCTTGACGAGTGGATGGGAAACAGAAAGTTTCCCCCAGGGATCACTTCAATGGCTGTGCTGGACAGAGGCACAGGGAACTAATCTAAGGGGGTGGCGAAAGCCAACACATTCCGGCTAGGCTTATAAATGCCTTCGGGCAGATAGCCTAATACCTACCTATGAACATCCTAGTACGTCTGCTGTAATGCCCCATTGCTCACTACTTTTTCACATTCACATCCTAGTATGTCTGCTGTAATGCCCCACTGCTGCCATCACCCAGTTACTGCTCCTTCACATTCACATCCTAGTACAATGCCTGCAGTAAAGCCCCACTGCTGCCCATCACTCATTATTTCTTCACATTCACATCCTAGTACAATGTCTGCAGTAATGCCCCATTGCGCTCATCCTCTGGTCAATCTCAGTCTCTACTCTATTTTTACTCAAAAGCAAGATGCCAAGATACAAAAACATCTCAACTAGAGGCATTTGTTCCTCCCTCTACCACCCTGAGGACGACATGCAGAGAGTAATCCACTCTTTTCTGAGAAAAAATCATGACCTTAGATGAGGCAGTGAATTGCTACAGTGCAGTGTGGAAATTACAACCACTTGAGGGCCTAAGGACATCATCCACAAAGAGATGCAACTCTCCCATCTTCTAACTATATATACTCCAAAGCTTGGTTATGCTTCAGGAGCGTGTTCAAGAAAAATTACAAATAGGAAGGGAGTCAGGGAACATCCCTGGTGGAGTCCTGCACTCACCGTGAACATATGGACTTAATCCCAAGAGTAAGGCTACAATATTCACTTCTCAGACAAAGGGACTAAACATAATACAACACTCAATCTTGTACTGTTGTAATATTTCCCACTAGATATTCAGTATTAACCAAGCTGAGTTAAAAATGCAGCATTCCCCTTCTGCACTTGTAAAAGGAACAGTCCTAGATCATGGGATCTCAGAGGGAATCTACCTCAAAACACTCAAGAATTTTGGAGCATCTCAAAGAAAATTGTGTGCATATGTAAATATATTTAAATACTTCATTTGTGTGTGTGTGTGTGTGTGTGTGTGTGTGTGTGTGTGTGTGTGTGCGCGCACTCATATATATGCATATATACACACATATGCATGCGCACATATATCATGTTCCAAGGTAGCCATAAATCCTGCTTACACTTCGCAATTAGTGTTGCAATCACGAAAAGCTTCCAGGTGCTCAAATATAATCGAGCAGAGACAGAGAGAGAGAACAGCCATATCCCTTAACACACTGAAAACTATTCAGAGGCATTAGCTGGGCTACGAAAGAGTTAACAGAAGTCAGATTTTAATGCACACCCACTGGTGCACAGCACTCTGAAACAGCTGCAGCTTCTAGCTGTATAATTATATTGTCATCTAGTCAATACTAAGCCTACAGCAGCACATAATGACCGATTTGCAGTTCAGTTCATGGCTGCCAAACCTCAGCCATCACTAAAGTTGAGTGTAGGTCATCACACAAAATGTTTTGTTTGGGGTCTGTATGGCCAGTGTGGACACTTCAGTAAATGTTTTTCCACATCTGAGAAAGACCTCTGGCCTATAGAATAATATGCTCTATAGCACTGCAAAGCTTCAGGTACAACATTCAACAGTATTTCTACCTAAACAACTTAAAATAAATTACAAACAAAATATTGTTCTGTACAAATGGTACACAAAATCAAATGCAAAAACTTTAACATGCTTGTAGTCCATGGAGTTTGTTGATTAAGCTCCAATATCTGAAAAAAAAAAGACACCAGTTAAAGTGCTTCTATAGCGTGAGAACCGATCTTAACAGATGCTAAGCACCTTCTACTTTACTTGTCAAGATCAGGTATAGAGCTAGACAGTTAAATCTGCCAGCACTGACTGACAAACGACAGCGGAAGAAAAAACCCCACAAATGTGTGTCTGATGCTGTCTGTGCCGGTAATGTGTCCCTAACTTTGTGCAACATAAAAAAGTGTGCGTTTTATTGTCTCAGAGCACTTACCAAGTGTTTTATGGCTTTGAAAGCCGGCAAAACAGTTAGCACTTTCTCTGTAAGTAGTAGAACATGAAGCAGATAAACCTCTAGGCAATACAAAGAATTATGAAAGTGTCACGGATCATAACCCTTTTTTTGTGTTGAAGAACTGTCTTGGCATCCATTTCTTAAAGACACAATACCATGATTACAATGGATGACTCGCTCGTAATCCTCTATATCCAATACACCAGTGAAACACAGAAAAGCATGCTGCAGAGAGACATGATCACAGCAAAATGTTATCCCACCATGGCACACAACAGAAGCAAAAAAGGCTACAGCTAAACTAGATTCATTTCAAACCTTTGTTATGTAAAAAGAGTTGATTCTCATTTGAGTACAAAAGCTCAAAGCAAAAATTATAGGAGAACCAGTGTTACACATGTCTACGTACACACTGTAGAATTTCTGTCATTAACACACTTTAATATACAGGTAATGGCATATGCTAAACCTTGAAAGTGTGGAATCTGTATGTCACAGTTAAGAAAAACTAACAAAAGCACACAGATTCTGCAGGCTTTAAACATTACAGGTTATGAAGAATTCAAAGCTTTTTACGTTTAAACATTTAAACAAATTAGATCTTTACATTCATATCATGAATGAAGGAGTACTGCAAACAATACTGACAAAGATAAGGAACAGGGACCCTTAATGTTACGCAAAAACATATACTGACCATCCAAAGCATCACTGTTTATACAGACGACACAAAAAACACTTGCAGACCACTTAAGGCATTACTGTCATTAAAAAAGACCATTACTTGTATACAATACTTCTGTAAAAGTTTCAGAATTAAAAAATTGTGTGGCGATTTCAGTTTTATACTGTGGGAAAATGTTTTCATTCATTCTTCAAATAACCACTTTATTCTAATCAGCATTAACAGTAGCATACAGCAGTCAAAGACTGAATGAGTGAAGGTTACAAAGTAAGGCAATACCCCATTTAAAATAAACCTCTCACATTGCAGCAGAATATGGTTAGCTAATCCATGCCTTGTCAGGACTTCCGGTCATTTTTTTCTACAAATACAGTGACTATCACTGAGATTACAAAGGTGACAGCCAAAAGCATCAATGTATCCTATTAGGAGACAGTAACTTTAGGGATGGTTCTTTTTTCAGCTTTTACTGGCAGGAGGTATGTGCGGGCACTGGTAACAGTACTTACTGCTCATAGCAGTGATCATTATCTTCCTACTTCTTTATCAACCAAGTGAGAATGGTCAACTGTGAACGTCAGTTGTTGTTGTCTCTTTCGGCTTTTCCCGGTTAGGGGTCGCCACAGCGGAACTCCGGTCCGCTAATGATTGGCAGTAGATTTTTACGTGCCGAGTTGCCAGCTCTGACGCACAACCTTCAACGAAGGTAAGCCCGTTCATGCATGTCTCCACACAGAAGGCGCTCTAGCTGAGAATCGAACAGGATAATGTCTTACTGTGAGGCGACAACGCTATCACAGCACCACCACCGCAGTCAACTGTGAATGTCAGTACCAAACTGAAATATGTTACTGTGACCATGGTTTCTTTCATTTTCTGTGTCATACACTGAGGTAATCTCCAAAAGCAGCAACAGCATCTTATCATTCTTGTCTTTGGGAATGACATTTGTCATCCAAGTAATTTTGTATTTACTAACAAAACAAATTTAATCACTGTATGACTCATGCATAAGTCAGCTTTTTTAAGGCCTGTTTTTGGGCATAACTCTTCAATTTATACAAAATTGTGTGTGTTATACAAAAACATAACAGATCAAACAGTGTTATCACCAATAAGAAAAGTCAACGCAGAACTCCAATAACTGAAAGAGTAAATAAACTGGGTCTAGCAGTTTTGGAAAAAGTGTTAGGGATATGAGCTTATAACCGCTTCTGTCTACAGTTTTAGGTTTGTCAGGTTTCAGCTGCATTAATGTCTATACTTCTACACTTCATTTAAGAATAATTAAAGGCCTGAATTCTACAGAATCCATGTGAACACCACAGAGCTCGAGCTCCCTTTTCATCTCAGACTCCTGCCAGCTGACTTCTGACTAGCCTACAAGGCTTCAAATGACCATATTCTGTATGACCTACATGACCAATGTCCACAAAATTGGTCATGTCAAACACCCACACAAGAGTCCTAAACCTCCAAATGCAACAAAAATGTACTGGCATGACAGATACCGCTCCAAAGAATTTCTCTCCTCTGGAACAGATTCCAATTTCATAATAAAGTAGTTTCTTAACCCTCTTCAAACTGGATTTTCTCCCAGACTGGAAAAGCTAGGAGGCTGAAACTCTACAAGTGCAGAGAGTACTATCCATCAGTGGTGGTTCTGCCATAACTTCCTCTTTCAGTATGACTGTTTATTGTTATCAACACATCCCAGGGCCAGCCATTCAATCCCATTTAGAACGGGGTAACATGTAGTAGGAACTGCACTGATTAGGCTACAAATGATTTATCCTGATCAGCTGCCTAGTATTAACCTATGAAACTCTGGAGGTTGCCATAAGGTGTGTGTGTGTGTGTGTGTGTCTGTGTGTCTGTGTGTCTGTGCCTGTGTGTCTGTGTGCCTGTGTGTCTGTGTGTGTGTACATATACACACATATACATAAATATATAACCGCAAAAATAGAAGAGATAATACTTATACTTTGTGAACTCCTAAATACAAAAAAATAAATAAAATGTAAAGCGGTAGCAACAACAGATAAATATATACACATACATGCATATACACACACACACATATATATATATATATATATATATATATATATATATATATATATATATATATATATATATATATATATATATATATTATATACATCACACACAAAATCAGACAGTCACCTAGACAGGGGGACCATGGAACCTCTTTGATCCAATCAGTTTTGTGTGAAAGAAATAGTTGACCAACTTTCCTATGATTGTTTTTTTCCGTCTAAAAAGAAAGAAATATGTCTGTCAACTACTATCTAAACAGTACAGCAGACAGCCTCCATCAAAATACTGCGGGAAAATCATAAGCAAACTGATTCAGGTTTGTTTCTCTGGCTACCTTTGGCACACACAATGAGCTGGTCAACAAAGAGGCACTTACCCTAATGGAAGATGAGGTAAGGATGTGTGGAAGAGAGAGCCAGGAATTCAAAAACTCCCACACGTTCATATGTGCATATTAAGAATGGATACATCATTTGTAGTCAAGCTCCAAGACCCCATTCCATTAGTACCATTCAGTTGAGCAATAACCCACGTCTGGATGTGGGTAATGCTGGACTTAGCCACGGCTGGCATGGTTTGGTCACGAAGGCGAAGCCCGAGTGGCCAAACAAAGACAACCGTGGGTAAATCCAGCATTACCCACACCCAGAAGTGGGTTATTGCTATTATACAATGACATTATTTAAGAAAAAAATACTTAGTTTTCTTAAATAATGGCATTGTATAATGCCTCCTTGCTGCCCTTCCGCAGCTGTCCAGTATTCTGTGGCAGTTCTGATGTACTGCGCATGCGTACGCTTACACAGTACATCAGAGTTGTGGGTGGAAGCAATGGAGAAAGCAAGATCTCCGTTGCTTTTTAGAAAGTGTCTCGCTATGTTAAAGGAGTTTAACATAGCGAGACAGCTTAAAAAAAAACAGAGATCTTCTATGTTGCTTTTTTTAAAGCTGTCTCGCTATGTTAAACTCCTTTAACATAGCGAGACACTTTCTAAAAAGCAACGGAGATCTTGCTTTCTCTGTTGCTGTAAAAAAAAAAAAAAAACTTA